>NC_089787.1:34025623-34055623 GCF_040412425.1 Macrobrachium rosenbergii | reverse complement strand
GTTTGTCTCGCCCCCCACAGTCATTCTCTTCATCGTTCAGCGCGCTTCGGATTCCATACAAACATTTTCGCGACCTGTTCATTATCCCCTCCATCGGTTGCCTATTCAACCGTCAGCTCTGCGAGCCGTCAGACTTTTACTGGTTTTTGTTCAGTTAAATTTCATTCATAGTCGAAGCTGAAATGTTTGTTTAAGTTACCCGCTCTAAAAAATAAATTTAGAAAATGGGAAACTTGCGTTTTCTTTAATTAAATTGCTATGAATAGTGAGTTCGTTTACTCTGGCGTGAATTCATACAGCGTCATTGTTAGCAGTTATCTCCTTAGAATTCCTTAGACTTTCCTTAAAAGAATCTTGTAATGAATTCACTAATTCACGATGACAAATATCATTATTAAAGCTTTAAATCAACAGAGTGCTATTTTCCCGTTTTCTTTTGTTCTAATTTTCTCATTTAGAGACTCGCAAGAAAATTGCTTTTACTTTAATATCCAAAAACAAATAAAAAAAAAAAGGAGGGGGCCGGGGATAAGGAACGTAGCGTTAAAGCCTTTGCCTTATAGAAGAAAAAGAGAAAAATAGTTGATAATAAATACACGTCATAATTTGGTGCAAGTGATTTTCTTGTAGGTCTCTCTTGAATAACCTTTCATACTCTTGACTGTCTTTGTACCCTATTAGTAGAGACTCTCTCTCTCTCTCTCTCTCTCTCTCTCTGTGTGTGTGTGTGTTGGGGGTGTTCTATCGACACCTTATAGTTTTGATACGAAGTGATCAACCTGACCAATGGGTGTTAGTGAGGGTGGAGGGTCTTGGGAGTCTCTCTCTCTCTCTCTCTCTCTCTCTCTCTCTCTCTCTCTCTCTCTCTCTCTCTCTCTGTTTTACCGACATTTTACTATCTTGAAACTCACGAAGTGATCGGTCTGCCTCTGAGTGTCAGTGAAGAGTGGATGTTTGGAAATGTTTCTCTCTCTCTCTCTCTCTCTCTCTCTCTCTCTCTCTCTCTCTCTCTCTCTCTCTCTCTCTCACGTAAACAGACAGGAAATAAGCATAATTTATAACTCTACGTACACCCCCATCGTCGGAATTAATGACGCCACGGAGAATTATTCTACAGCGTTTTCAATAGGCAACAAAAGGTAGGGAGAGAGAGAGAGAAATGGAATTTATGTGAATTCCATTTCCTATTGTCATCACGAAAGCTTTGTATCGAGGAAACAGTTCGGATTAAAGGAAGCGTGAGTAATTCGAACTGAAAGCCAGGCTTCTGTCAGTAAGGAATTTCGTTTTTGCGCGATAAATGAAAGGGATATGGTCGTTTCGAATTTGAAGTTGACAAAATATAACACCTTTTTGGAAAGTTATGTATATTTATTTTTGGTGCTACTATAGTAGTTCTGTCATCCATTTTCTACATTTTACAAACTCAGGGGCTAGTACTAAACGCGGCGAAATAGTGTAGGTGAGTCACTGTTTCGCCGTGTTTAGTACTAGCCCCTGGGGGAATCAAATAGTTTTGTATGTAGTTTGAGGAAGTAATTTCCACAGGCCTTAATTGGGTTGTTTGGTAGATAGCATCCTAATTTTTTGGTAGGTCGCAAATAGCTCGGTAGATATCATATTATAGTTAAGTTAAAGTGCTCCTGAGTCTCTGTAGGCTCATAGGGCGGGCGCTGATCTCCTGTTTCTTAGGCCGACAGCCATTAGTACCGCATTTATTTTTGTTTTCACTTTTTTTAAGGGCGCTCATGAGATTTTTCAGATTTTGTTTGAACAAAATGAGAATGAAAACCAAAAGATAAAATAATGATACTTACGTTATAATACCTTCTACAGCTACAGATAACTTTATACATAGTATTAAGACGTTTAATTAAAGTATATTCATCTTAGATTATTAATTTAATGCTCTATTTATTTTTATAACTAATTAACATACCACTGAAACCAGCAAATGTGAAAAAATGCATTTTATTTATAAAACATGTTTTCAAGGTAGCTCCGTCCTGATTCGGTAATTATGGAAAAATGAAAAAGAAAATAATGAACAGATGTTCTCACTGCAAACGCTACTCCTTGAAATGAGGCATTCATAGAGCTTTGGGAATACGGGAGAGGGCAGAAATTTCTAAGTTCCTGATTTGAAGTTGATAACGGATAAAATCAATCGCTGAATGTAGTTTACTCTGTTCGTACTGAACCATTTAAAACGTATAGACTGATTCCTAGCACTATTTAAAATAAGCAATACTGACTCACTGGAAAGGTGAAGACTGACGTATCAGTGGACACTGACTAACTGCCTGATCTCGGTATTGAAGAGTGAAGACTGACTAACTAGCAGCAATATTAAAAGACTTAAAGTCTTTCTCTCTCTAAGAGCTGAATGTTCAGATTCGGTTACACTGCAACTGAATTTTAACATTCAACCAAAGGAGATTTATACAATCTGGCACCAAGCGGCACTGCTTCTATATAATAATAATAATAATAATAATAATAATAATAATAATAATAATAATAATAATAATTTACTAAGACTGGGAATATACATTAGATATATGAAGCATTAAAATAAATAAAACAATATCTCTGTCATTTCTTCTATGTAATCAATCGTCTGTAATTCATGACGCAATAATAATAATAATAATAATAATAATAATAATAATAATAATAATAATAATAATAATAATAATAATATTTTACTAAGACTGAGGATATATGAGGTACTATATATGAAGCATAAAAACAAATAAGGCAGTTTCATCTATGTCATTCCTTATATGTAATCAATTGTCTGTTATGTAATTCGTGAATTAATGACACAATAATAATAATAATAATAATAATAATAATAATAATAATAATAATAATAATAATATAATAATAATAGAGAAACAAATCAGCAGTTATGTATATTTACATTTACTTAAAGATAAAACTGTGGATTTGTTTCTCCATTTTAAGACTCATGCTGCTATGAGTATTTTTTAATAATAATAATAATAATAATAATAATAATAATAATAATAATAATAATAATAATAATACTCTACTAAAACTAAGGATTTAGGACATAAGATATAGGAAGCATTAACGGAATTAAAGCAGTTTCATTTCTGTCATTCCCTTTATGTAATCAAAATCGTCTCTCCAGTAATTTGTGTTTCAATGACGCAGCAGAATACGTAATGAGTTCAACAAAACACGACGTAACAGCCAAACCAAACGTAACAAAGCTTTCTAGATTTCCTAGGGCGGTCGCTCTCTAGAAATACCTCGAAATATCCTACCTGCTCCATTTCCGAGTGAAATAATGATGTAGAGAGGAGGGAAAAAAAAGAGTAGAATATCGTGTTTTCCATTGTACGCATTCTGGGAAAAAAATAAAGCTTATTAAGGGAGTGTTTACAATTCAGCAGCGTAACATAATAGGTTTATTTCTTATTTAGTTCGTAGTTAGGGGCTGGTTTAGTACCGTTATGTGGATTGTATTCAGATGTTTGCCGCTGAGTGGCTTTGATGGGGGGAATTACTTATTTTATAGGACAGAATATTTAATACAATATATATATATATATATATATATATATATATATATATATATATATATATATATATATATATATATATATACATGTACTATATATGTATATCTCGTTACCGTATACATGTATGTATATCTATCCAGAGTAAGTTTTTTTTTTTTTATCTCTAAACAAATTTATTTTTTATGTCATTAACATCTCTTTGACCTCTAATGTCACGTTTCCCATCATTATGTTAATTGTATGAAAACCTTTTGACCTTTTAAAAAACAGCATTGCCATTTCCAAATCAGAATTGGAAATATCAGTTTTCCTGATTTAATTAGAGAGAGGATTGTTGACAACACACCTTGTGAATTTGGATATTAAGGTTTATCACTGGGTTGAGACATTTATCACTATCGTCGATAAAATTGAAAATCTAATAGACCTGGGAAAATGATACATATTTCCTTATGATGTAATAATGTACATTTAGTAATAATATACATTTCTCATCGTGTAATAATATGCATTTAATAATACTATTTATTTCATTATCATGCATTAATATACATTTAGTAATGATATACGTTTCCTCATCAGGGAATAATATACATTTAATAATGCTATTTATTTCTTTATCATGTATTAATATACATTTAGTAATGCTACACATTTCCATTCCTTTATCATGTATTAATATCAATCTGGTAATGATATACATTTCTTTATCAGAGAATAATATACACTTAATAATACTATTTATTTCTTTACCATGTATTAATATGCATTTGGTAATGACATACATTTCCTTATCAGGGAATAATATACATTTAATAATCTATTTATTTCCTTATCATGCATTAATATACGTTTAGTAATGATATACATTTAGTAATAATGTACATTTCTTTATCAAGGAAAAATGTACTTAGAATAATATAATGTGCATTTGCTTATTATGTACTGATATACATTAAGTAATAATGTACATTTCCTTATCATGTAATAATATACACATAGTGATGGTACAGATTCCATTATCGTGTAATAATATACATTCAACAGTAATATACATTTCCTTATCATGCAATATTAAAGCACCGATTCCTGTAAACTAAAAACACACGCTTACATAAACAGATTCATGTAACTATACAAGTTGAACTCTGCGTTTACATATGTATCAGTTCCCTTCAAATTTTTCTATGCTATTTATGTTACGGATTTAAAATTCGTAATGGATAACGTTTCCCGGAAATGTTTGTCTAGGCGTCGGAAATTCGAAATGTTGAAACAACTCTTCAAATATTGGCTGGATTCACTGACATTCCATATGATTAGAATATACAAACAAATATATATATATATATATATATATATATATATATATATATATATATATATATATATATATATATACATATATATATACAGTATGTATATACATATACATATATATATTATGTGTATATAAACGCATACAGCAGTGTCCACAAGACACATCAAAAGTCCATAATTTATTCAATGAGACGTTTCGCATATGTGCTATGTGCATCTTCAATCTGCAAATATAACAAATTTCGTTAAAATTTACAAAAACTATTTTAAAAATAAACTTAAGAGAAAAAAATTATTTACAAAAATTAAAATTAATATAATTTGAAATATATTTGCATGTATATATATATATATATATATATATATATATATATATATATATATATATATATATATATATATATATATATATATATTTGATGTCTATCAAATCAGGTGATTTAAGTCAATTCTAAAACGATAACTTTCAGTTGAAACATAATTTTATCTGGGCCAAACACATACAAAAAACCACTAAATAAATTTCAATTTCGAATTATCTCCTACAAACTCAAAACATTAATTCCTTTTCCTTCGTTCACTGACATCAACTCAAAAACATCTCTCGAGAAATTCTCTCCATCTTGGTCTCGTATTTTGTTTACATAGTCGCGTTCGTCTTCTCTCTTATCTACTGTTATGACCCCAGGTCCAATTTAGGGTCCTATTAACCTGCACACTGTCTTTCGGTGGGACCCTGATTCATGACGGATTATGGATCCTTGGAAAGTGCTCGTAAAAGTAAAAAAAAAAAAAAGTATTTTTTAAAATATATTTTTGCTGAGTATTTTCATATTTATTCTTTTGAAGGGGAACAATGTAAGCAACTATGATTTGAGACGGTGAGAGAGTTGAGAATATTGTTCGGAATATTTGAGGTTGTATGTATTATTTAAATGATTTTCTTTTACTGGAGCAGGATGTATGTGAAAAACTATAAAAATTTAATGATTGTTTTTCTTCTTATAATTATGATGATGGTAACGTATTGTAGAAAATGTTCTCAATGTCAATATATATATATATATATATATATATATATATATATATATATATATATATATATATATATATATATATACATGTGTGTGTGTGTGTGTGTGTGTGTGTGTGTGTGTGTGTATATATATGTATGTGTGTATGTATATATATATATATATATATATATATATATATATATATATATATATATATATATATATATATATATATATATATGTATAATATATATATATATATATATATATATATATATATATATATATATATTATATATATATATATATATATATATATATATATATATATATATATATATATATATATTACCGAGAGGGGCGCGCTATGCTGCGCTGGGCAGGAGTACTGTTGAAGGACTCCCTGTTTAAACGCGGCTGCCAGTCGTGAAAGTGGGTCCTTAGTCTTAAGGACTTCTCTTCGAGTGTTTCATTGACATCATAGAAATCAGCGTTGCAATGTGTATGGTCATCATCACTATTAACAAATAATGTGGCCTCAATGGAATAAAGGACTTAAAATTTCCAAGAAACTGATGAAATGGTAAAAATAAAATGACGATACATTACAAATTTTCAAGAAAACCAGCTTCCTCCAAAGACTTCAAAATATCCTCTCTGAGATCCATTGAAAGACGATAGTTACCCTCATCATCAATGAACTCTGAGAAGAAACGATTTCTCAAGTTCCCAAGGTTGATACACACTAAGACTAAGTGATATAGAGAACAATACTAAATAAACAAAAAATATTATAATCATCTAGAAAACAGAAATAAAGTACTAAAAAGCATTCTATCAATGGGAATCGAGCTGAAAAGATTTTCTTATTAGATCTCCCAAAGAATCCTTCCCCCTCCTCTTCTGGAATCCCTAATGAGCCTTTAGGCATCATCCTTGGGGCCCTCACCAGGCCCGCTTCCCCAGCCTGGCAACATACCTGCCTTCCTCCGAGGAAGCAGCCTCTGGGTCGGACCCTTCCCTTCAAGGGTGTCCTCGAGGGACAGGCTAGCCTTGGAGGCTTTCAGGCCTCATCCTTAAAGTTTTTCAGGCCCTCACCAGGCCCGCTTTCCCAGCCTGGCAACATACCTGCCTTCTTCCGAGAAAGCAGCCTCTGGGTTGGACCCTTTCCTTCAAGAATGTCCTCTAGGGACAGGCTAGCCTTGGAGGCTTTCAGGCCTCATCCTTGAAGTTTTTTAGGCACTCTTCAGGCCCGCTTCCCCAACCTGGCAACATGCCTGCCTTCTTCTGAGAAAGCAGCCTCTGGGTTGGACCCTTCCCTTCAAGGGTGTCCTCTAGGGACAGGCTGGCCTTGGAGGCGTTCGGGCCTCATCCTTGAAGTTTTTGGGGCCCTCTCCAGGCCCGCTTCCCAAGTTTGGCAGGATACCTGTCTTCCTCTGAGGAAGCAGCCTCTGGATCGGACCCTTCCCTTCAAGGGTGTCCCCAAGGAACAGGCTAGCCTTGGAGGCTTTTGGGCTTCATCCTTGAAGTTTTTTGGGCCCTCTCCATGCCCACTTCCCCAGCCTGGCAGGATACCTGCCTTACTCCAAGGAAGCAACCTCTGGGTCGGACCCTTCTCTTTAAGGGTGTCCCCAACGGACAGTCTAGCCTTGGAGGTTTTCAAGCCTCATTGTTGAAGTTTTTTGGGCACTCTCCAGGCCTGGTTCCCCAGCCTGGCAGGATACCTGCCTTCATCCGAGGAAGCAGCCTCTGGATCGGACCCTTCCATTCAAGGGTGTCCTCTAGGAACAGGCTAGCCTTGGAGGCTTTCGGGCCTCATCCTTAAAGTTTTTCAGGCCCTCACCAGGCCCGCTTCCCCAGCCTGGCAACATACCTGCCTTCTTTCGAGAAAGCAGCCTCTGGGTTGGACCCTTTCCTTCAAGGGTGTCCTCGAGGGACAGGCTGGCCTTGGAGGCGTTCGGGCCTCATCCTTGAAGTCTTTGGGGCCCTCTCCAGGCCCGCTTCCCCAGCTTGGCAGGATACCTGTCTTCCTCTGAGGAAGCAGCCTCTGGATCGGACCCTTCCCTTCAAGGGTGTCCCCAAGGAACAGGCTAGCCTTGGAAGCTTTTGGGCTTCATCCTTGAACTTTTTTGGACCCTCTCCATGCCCACTTCCCCAGCCTGGCAGGATACCTGCCTTCTTCCGAGGAAGCAGCCTCTGGATCGGACCCTTCCCTTCAAGGGTGTCCTCAAGGGACAGGCTGGCCTTGGCAGCATTTGGGCTTCATCCTTGAAGTCTTTGGGGACCTCTCAAGGCCCGCTTCCCCTGCCTGGCAGGATACCTGCCTTCCTCCGAGGAAGCAGCCTCTGGATTGGACCCTTCCCTTCAAGGGTGTCCTCTAGGGACAGGCTGGCCTTGGAGGCATTTGGGGCTCATCCTTGAAGTTTTTGGGGACCTCTCCAGGCCCGCTTCCCCAGCCTGGCAGGATACCTGCCTTCCTCCGAGGAAGCAGCCTCTGGGTTAGACCCTTCCCTTCAATGGTGTCCTCGAGGACAGGCTGGCCTTGGAGGCATTTGGGCCTCATCCTTGTAGTTTCTGGGGACCTCTCCAGGCCCGCTTCCCCAGCCTGGCAGGATACCTGCCTTCCTCCGAGGAAGCAGCCTCTGGATTGGACCCTTCCCTTCAAGGGTGTCCTCGAGGGACAGGCTGGCCTTGGAGGCGTTCGGTCCTCATCCTTGAAGTCTTTGGGGCACTCTCCATGCCCACTTCCCCAGCCTGGCAGGATACCTGCCTTCCTCTGAGGAAGCAGCCTCTGGATCGGACCCTTCCCTTCTATGGTGTCCTCGAGGGACAGGCTAGCCTTGGAGGCATTTGGGCCTCATCCTTGAAGTCTTTGGGGACCTCTCAAGGCCCGCTTCCCCAGCCTGGCAGGATACCTGCCTTCCTCCGTGGAAGCAGCCTCTGGTTCGGACCCTTCCCTTCAAGGGTGTCCTCTAGGGACAGGCTGGCCTTGGAGGCATTTGGGCCTCATCCTTGAAGTTTTTGGGAACCTCTCCATGCCCACTTCCCCAGCCTGGCAGGATACCTGCCTTCCTCCGAGGAAGCAGCCTCTGGATTGGACCCTTCCCTTCAAGGGTGTCCTCTAGGGACAGGCTGGCCTTGGAGGCATTTGAGCCTCATCCTTGAAGTCCTTGGGGAGCTCTCCAGGCCCACTTCCCAAGCCTGGCAACATACCTGCCTTCCTCTGAGGAAGCAGCCTCTGGATTGGACCCTTCCCTTCATGGGTGTCCTCGAGGACAGGCTAGCCTTGGGGCATTTGGGTCTCATCCTTGAAGTTTTTGGGGACCTCTCCAGGCCCGCTTTCCCAGCCTGGCAGTATACCAGCCTTCCTCCGAGGAAGCAGCCTCTGGATCTGACACTTACCTTCAAGGGTGTCCTCTAGGGACAAGCTGGCCTTGGACGCATTTGGGCCTCATTCTTGAAGTTTTTGGGAACCTCTCCAGGCCCGCTTCCCCAGCCTGGCAGGATACCTGCCTTCCTCCGAGGAAGCAGCCTCTGGATCGGACCCTTCCCTTCAAGGGTGTCCTCGAGGGACAGGCTGGCCTTGGAGGCATTTGGGCCTCATCCTTGAAGTTTTTGGGGACCTCTCCAGGCCCGCTTTCCCAGCCTGGCAGGATACCTGTCTTCCTCCGAGGAAGCAGCCTCTGGATTGGACCCTTCCCTTCAAGGGTGTCCTCCAGGGACAGGCTAGCCTTGGAGGCATTTGGGCCTCATCCCTGAAGTTTTTGGGGACCTCTCCAAGCCCGCTTCCCCAGCCTGGCAACATACCTGCCTTCCTCCGAGGAAGCAGCCTCTGGATCGGACCCTTCCCTTCAAGGGTGTCCTCTAGGGACCGGCTGGCCTTGGAGGCATTTGGGTCTCATCCTTGAAGTCTTTAGGGACCTCTCCAGGCCCGCTTCCCAGCCTGGCAGGATACCTGCCTTCCTCCCGAGGAAGCAGCCTCTGGATCGGACCCTTCCTTCAAGGGTGTCCTCGAGGACAGGCTAGCCTTGGAGGCATTTGGGCCTCATCCTTGAGTTTTTGGGCCCTCTCCAGGCCCGCTTCCCCAGCCTGGCAGGATACCTGCCTTCCTCCGAGGAAGCAGCCTCTGGATCAGACCCTTCCCTTCAAGGGTGTCCTCGAGGGACAGGCTAGCCTTGGGGCATTTGGGCCTCATCCTTGAAGTTTTTGGGAACCTCTCCAGGCCCGCTTCCCCAGCCTGGCAGGATACCTGCCTTCCTCCGAGGAAGCAGCCTCTGGATCGGACCCTTCCCTTCAAGGGTGTCCTCGAGGACAGGCTAGCCTTGGGGGCATTTGGGCCTCATCCTGAAGTTTTCAGGCCCTCCCAGGCCCGCTTCCCCAGCCTGGCAGGATACCTGCCTTCCTCCGAGGAAGCAGCCTCTGGATCAGGCCCTTCCCTTCAAGGGTGTCCTCGAGGGACAGGCTAGCCTTGGAGGCATCTGGGCCTCATCCTTGAAGTTTTTGGGAACCTCTCCAGGCCCGCTTCCCCAGCCTGGCAGGATACCTGCCTTCCTCCGAGGAAGCAGCCTCTGGATCGGACCCTTCCCTTCAAGGGTGTCCTCCAGGGACAGGCTAGCCTTGGAGGCATTTGGGCCTCATCCTTGAAGTTTTTCGGGCCCTCTCCAGGCCCGCTTCCCCAGCCTGGCAGGATACCTGCCTTCCTCCGAGGAAGCAGCCTCTGGATCAGACCCTTCCCTTCAAGGGTGTCCTCGAGGGACAGGCTGGCCTTGGAGGCATGTGGGCCTCATCCTTGAAGTTTTTGGGAACCTCTCCAGGCCCGCTTCCCCAGCCTGGCAGGATACCTGCCTTCCTCCGAGGAAGCAGCCTCTGGATCGGACCCTTCCCTTCAAGGGTGTCCTCGAGGGACAGGCTGGCCTTGGAGGCATTTGGGCCTCATCCTTGAAGTTTTTGGGACCTCTCCAGGCCCGCTTCCCCAGCCTGGCAGGATACCTGCCTTCCCCCGAGGAAGCAGCCTCTGGATCGGACCCTTCCCTTCAAGGGTGTCCTCACCGTCGTCCTAAGAGGAGGAAGGCCTTCTTCTTCTTGTTTTCTCGTCCTCTTTTGAATTTCCATTTCCATCGTCTTCAGTAAGTTCTGTTTTATCTCCTTTATCTTCTCCTTTTCAACGATGTGCGTTGATATCCAAGTCCCTTTACCATACTCTTTGGTTTCTCTTACCCTACTTTTCAAATATGACACTTGTTGTCCCTGACTGCTTCAAGGCAATTTGAAGTATCTCGGAGATTATTCCTGGAGACTTGGGAGTCAGGCGAATGCGCGAATGTCATTTCTCTCGTCCTCCCAGGAGCCGGAGACTGAAGGATTCCAAAATGTCTTCAAGGAAAATCCCGAAGGTTTCAGATCATTTTAACATGGCGTTAACCATTACTTAGAGTTCTTTTTCTGAAACATAAGCAAATTCTTTTCTTCATGTATGTATATATATATATATATATATATATATATATATATATATATATATATATATATATGTATGTTTATATATATATTATATATATATATATATATATATATATATATATATATATATATATATATATATATATATATATATATATATATATATATATATATATATATATATATATATATATATATATAGAGAGAGAGAGAGAGAGAGAGAGAGAGAGAGAGAGAGAGAGAGAGAGAGAGAGAGAGAGAGAGAGAGAGAACGTCTTAAAACCATTATTTTCATAGGACAGGTAATGACTGTAATTTTGACTTAATTGAACATTTTGATGGTCAGTGAAAAGAGTCTTTCTTTTACAGTTTTATTAAATACTTTTCCTTGAATTTAAAATAAAAAAAAAAATTAACAAAATATCATGAATATTTGTTTATGAAACTAAACACAAGTAATGAGTGAAGTCCTTTGAGTAAATAACATCAATGTTCCTTCGGCAAACTTAAGTGAGTCTTCCTGTCCAACATCATCAAAGATTCAATCCAATTCCCTTTCCGTCTAATTGAAGCCTGCTGCCACCTTCTCATGCAAGCGCTTCAGAACCGAGAGCTCCTTCCGTAGTTCGTCGTTGGCTTTTTCCAGGTGCTCCTTCCTCATCTGGAGGTCGTCCAAGTTCCGTTGCAGCGTCTCATTCTTCTCCTGCAGATTCCGCAGCTCCGGCTCCAAAGCATTCTTCTTCTCGCCCAGGCTGCTGGGCCGCCTCGTCATCTTCTCCAGTCGGCAGCCTTTCTGCTTCAGTAAATTATCCTGCCGACCCAGTCTCAAGTCCTTCACCTGTAGCTGACACTGGAGGGAGCCATTTCCTCTCGACAGCTTCCCAGCTTGTTCCTGCAAGTTCTCTAACTTGGAGTTAGATGTCTTCCTTCTCAGTCTTGCAACAGATGCTTCCATTTTGGTGATCTCGTCTTCCAGCATATTTCTTGCACTTTCCTGCGTCGCCATCGACTTCTGTATCAGTCGCTTTTCTCTCCCCAGCAAACGAATCTTGTCCTCGGAGGCTTGCTGTTCCATATTCTGCTTGTTGAGCCGTGCTGTGGTCGCCTGAATCTCCTCCGTCCCTTTTTCCAGCTCCTTTATTTATTTTCTAGATCGTTAACTCCTTTCATTAAGGCAACGTTCAGCAGGGTCACATTCTTCCTCTCTTCTCTCTCGAGACAAACTTCTCCATTGTGTCATGTTACAGTTATAACCAATCCAACGACAATAACCAGCAGAAGATTCGTGATTCCACAGACGGTTTCCAGACCTGGGTCCAACTGGGGCGATTTCGGTGAGGTTCCACGGAAGAGTAGCGCACCAAATATTACTGCTAGGCTGAAGCAAGGCAACAGAAACCTCTCTTCAGCTTATATTCACTTCCGTCTCTTATTTTTCTCTCTGTGTTTTTCAGAATTTCAAAAAACATTCTCTAGAAAAGTTTACGCGTCACCACATTCATAAAAGTGACAAGTAACCGAGGAGATTCATCATTATCATCTTCATATCATTAATTTAATTCTTATCCTGACTATCTTTATCATTCATACGCACACACACACATACACATATATATACATACACGTGTGTGTATGTATGTACGTAGCCTATGTACGCATTATCAACACCTACATTCACCTCTTCACATGTAGGTAATCTCCCACGTTTGATACGCTTATCATACAACTCAGAAACCTCTTCCTACTTGGTAATATTAGAACCCACGACCCACGACCCACGCACGTTAATGAGTATAAGGTCAAAGGTTAACCACAGGTTTAATCTTGGTCATAACCTTTGAGTTGTATGAGATGGAGTCTGAACTGATGTGCAATGAAATCTAGGTTAAGACAAATCCGTAACAGAGTTCAAAGGTCATATAACAACTGAACCTTGATTCATTTTGAGTTATGCGAGATATACTAAATATTTGCATAAATTGTTAAAGTTCAACGAAATCGTTGGGTATCATAATTCTTCCAAAAATTCAACCACGGCTAAAGCTTTTTAATTCTATTAGATAAAGACTGTAACTTTGGAATGCCTAATTCACAAATGAAACTAAATGCAATTATTAAGTCAAGGTTAAATTCAAGGTCACTCTTAGAGATCAAAGGCCAAACAGGAACTCAGCCACGTGCACAGCGTTTGAGCTGTAAGATACAAAGAGCCATCTTGGCATGTATAATCAATAGATTAAGTAAATGTGACGAACAGACGTCAAGGTCATAATGTGGGGTCAGAGGTCAAATGGGAATTTTACATCGACCATGAATTTTGAAATACAAGAAAAAGCTTCATAACAGGAAGCATAATCCACAAAATAAGGCGACGCGCTAAGTGAGATAAAGGGTTGAAGCTAGGTCCTATGGAATTTGAACCTTAGACATAGCTTTTAAACTGCATGAGATAAGTACAGTACATCATATTTGTCGGCCAAAATACACGTGCCAAGCCGATGTGTTAAATGAGGTCACAGGTCAGATAAGAACTTAATATTCTTCATATCATTTGAAATACCGAAACATACTTCATATTTGGTAGATATGAAATACAGCATTATACTTGGACGCCAAGAAGTCAAGTTGTAATTTCACTTGGCCAAGACAATTCAGGGACATTGATTGCTACTTTACAGGATTATCAATGCCAGTTACTTACAAGTGAAAAGCATAAAAGAATGTGAGGACTGAAAACTGCTGCTCCAGTTGTGTACAACAAAGACATATGTCCACCACGCCAAAAAAAAAAATAGTAGGAAACAAGGAAACAATAAGGGGATACATGCAACAACAAAAATGAACAGATACAAGCAAAAGCAAACAAAAGCATAAGCTCAACAAGTAAAGAGTCCTACATAAACAAAACATCAACAAACAGGGAAAAAGAAAACCCTTACTGCTCGAAAAATACATAACGTAAAACAAAATGAAACAAAAAAATAACAATAAAATACTTTCAACGAACAAAAACAAAACAAAATAACACAGTACCAATAAAATACTCTCAACCAACAAAAACAAAACAAAAAACAGTAACAATAAAATATTATCAGGCCAAAAAAAAACAATAACAATATAATACTATCAGCCAAAAAAAAAACAATAACACACTCTCGGCTAACAAAAACCAAAAGAAATAAACACAATAATAATAAAATATTCCCAGGCAGCAAAAAATGAAACAAATAAACACAATAACAATAAAATACACTCAGGCAACAAAACCAAAACGAAAAAGAAAACACAATCACCAAAAAAAAAAAAAAACTGAACCTCCCCCCCCAAAAAAAAAAACACGAAAGAAAACAATAACAATAAAACACTCCCAACCAGACCAGCGAAGCGAAGACAAACTTGGATATCGGATCATTAAGTGATCGAAGAAGCGCTTCTCACTTGCCGAGAGATTCATTACCAGGCTCTTGGTTATTGGCAAACCGTAATGACGCTGCGGAATGCTAGATGAATGTCCAGATCTCATTTGCAAATGGTTCTTTGCTGGGCATCTAGTTATTGCACCCAGAAGAAGTTAAGGTTTCATTCAGGCATTAAAATGTGACTGTAAAAGCAATGTTTGTATACATGCAGTTATGAGAAGAAGATGATGTGCTTGATATTATAGGAGGAAAGGTTACATCTCTGTAATTGTTGGGTCGATTTTTCTGACAGCTTTCCTCTATCTGGCTCTGTCAGACACATCTCCCTCTGACAATTGTTTGTCTCTCAAATCTTCTTTAACTACAACTATCCATCTTCGCTACGGCCTTCCTCTCGCTCTCTCACCAGGCACCTCCATCTGCATCACTCTCCTCCCTACATATGTCTCATCCCTTCTCACCACATGGCCATACCACTGCAGTCTTCTTTTCTGGGCCTTCTTTGATAGTTCTACGATTTTAGTAGTTCCTCTTATTCTTTCATTTTTGACCCTGTCCATTTTTGTCACTCCACACATCCACCTGAGCATTTTCATCTCTGCCGCATCCAATTTCTTCTCTTGCACTCTCTTTACTGGCCATGTTTCTGCTCCATATATCAAAGCCGGTCTCACTACTGTCCTATACACACATAGAAGTGGGAAAAGATGCTGAGAAAGAAGAAGAAGAAGAAGAAGAAGAAGAAGAAGAAGAAGAAGAAGAAGAAGAAGAAGAAGAAGAAGAAGAAGTGACAGCCCTGTAATTATAAATGATAAAATAACGCGTCTGTGATTACTGTAAGAGTGAAGATGACGTATATACTCCTGGTTACAAAAACAAATTATGCCTCGTCGGTAAAACGTGTGAAAACGCGTCATACCTCAGCGCTTTTTCCGAATCAGCGGCCGGTAATGAGAGAAGTTGCGACGAGAGCAGCATAGAAATTTCATAATTTCAGAGAATACAAAAAATCATAATGAGGAGACGGCGGTTAAGCAATGTTTATAATAAAGTTTCCATCGGTCATTATGGAAGCTTCTAGTTGGTGGCTGGCGGAAAATTGAGTGAGTTTATAGGTGTGTGAGGAAATTTCCTGAGTTTATTGTTGCTGGTCGAGATTAAATTGGTTTATTGTTGTCACTGAAAATTGGGTTTATTGCTGGATGAGAGAATTTCTTAAGTTTATTGTTGCTGGTTAAGATTAAATGAGTTTCTTGTTGCTACTGAAAATTGAGTTTATTGCTGGTCGAGAAAATTTCTTGAGTTTATTGTTGCTGGTCGAGAAATTTCTTGAGTTTATTGTTGCTGGTCGAGAAAATTTCTTGAGTTTATTGTTGCTGGTTGAGAAAATTTCTTGAGTTTATTGTTGCCGGTTGAGAAAATTTCTTGAGTTTATTGTTGCTGGTTGAGAACATTTCTTGGGTTTATTGTTGCTGGTTGAGAAAATTTCTTGAGTTTATTGTTGCTAGTTTAGAAAATTTCTTGAGTGTATCGTTACTGGTTGAGAAAATTTCTTGAGTTTGTTGTTGCTAGTTGAGAAAATTTCTTGAGTTTATTGTTGCTGGTTAAGAAAATTTCTGAGTGTAATGTTGCTAGTTGAGAAAATTTCTTGAGTTTCTTGTTGGTGGAGGAGATTAAACGAATTTATTGTTGCCACTGAAAAGAGAGTTTATTGCTGGTGGTGAAAATGGTGCGATTTTTTCCGTTGATTGATATTATGGATATTTATTGCTGTCGATTAAAATGATTATTGGCGTTCATGTGAAAGAAAGTGAGTTTATTTATATTTGATATTTTTTGAGTTTATTGTTCTTATAAAAATGGAATTTATTGCTATCAAAGTCATTGCTGGTGGGAGAAAAATGAGTTAATTGCTGCTGATCTCAATTAAATTAGTTTATTGCTGTTGGAGGATACTAAGTAATGTTATTGCTGTTAATAAAAATCATAAGTTAATTATAACTGGTGAAAATTTAAGTATAAGTGGATCAACAAGATATGTGACTAATTTAATGTCAAAGTTTATAAAGCAAACTCTTCTACAATGGAGGACGATAAATGTTTCAACAGAAACTGAAGATAAAGTAATGAAAAGCAGAACAAAGATTTTCAAAAAAAATAAATGGAAAAGAAATTTTTATCATTACAGGATAGAGAAAACCATAATAGTTGAATGAGTCAAAAATGAAATCGCTGAATTGTGCATAAATATCCTAAATAATAAAAGCTCTACGTAGAAAAAGGAAAAGAGGGAACATTTAAAGATAAACTAAAAAAAAGAACATATTCAAACAACATAAGAGCCGAATGAAATAAAACTAAAAATAAAGTCTCCTATCACGATTTTAATATTGAGCAAATCCTAATTTTTGCTTGTACCTAGATGAAAAAAAAAAATTCCTCTGAAATTATTTAAGTCAAATGTTCATTACCTAGCAGGCAATTAAATTCCGATTTAATGACCCAAAGGCCAAAAAAAAAAAAAAAAGGGACTGAGGCAAAAACTAATGGGGCCTAATGAAATTGGGTATTGGGTATCTGAGGCGAGGTCATAAAGTTGCACTCAACCAAATTATCAAATCAAATAGAGTGGCTGTTGATGGGATTATGCACAAGAGGATATTACACGCTTCCCCTTATTTTATTTCGGCTATTTATTATCACGAAGCGTCATTGAAGACCGTCATGCTAATGGTGTGAACTTTGTGGATGGGTTTGAAAAACTCCTGTCAGGCTGACATATTGGTTTAGGGCTGATAAATATTTTCTCTTGTTGACAGGTGATATATATATATATATATATATATATATATATATATATATATATATATATATATACTGTATATATATATATGTGTGTATACATATATACATATACATGTATGTGTGTGCATATATACACATGTACACACACACACACACACACACATATATATATATATATATATATATATATGTACTGTATATATATACATATATATATATATACATACATGCGTGTATAAATATGTTTGTGTGCGTATGTGTTATCAACATACTTCTGACAAGGTAGATATGTTGAAGGTGTATTGCAATTCTCTTATGCATGCCAACATACTCTAGTGTATTTCTGATACCATTTCAACATGAAATTGCATCATCCGGGTTATTAAAAATTACCCATTCAATCGAAGGAATAATCTTGAGTTGAAAAATATGATAATTTAAAGTAATTTTCAAGGATTATATGAACATTCAAACTGTTCGGAATTTGTCACTTGAAAAATGTTGATTGTTATTAAAATCACTCTTTTTATTACAGATTGTCTTTTATACTGGAATGTCTCATGAAAACCTGAATATTTTGTGCAGCAGTTATACAATGATATCATTCAAAAAAATGAAATTACTTCAGAGTAAAAATTCCACACGTTAATGACACCATTAACAGGGAGAATGTTCTCATTCCGTCTCAATTAGAAAGAGAGAGAGAGAGAGAGAGAGAGAGAGAGAGAGAGAGAGAGAGCATTATTACCGTGATAAAATGTTTATTAAACATAAAAATACAAAACGCAAGAGAAGAGAAGAGAGAGAGAGAGAGAGAGAGAGAGAGAGAGAGAGAGAGAGAGAGAGAGAGAGAGAGAGAGAGTCACATCAAAACAAAGCAAAAAACTTTATTTTCATTTTACATTGGTTATTACGCATAAAAATACTAGATACAAAAGGAGAGAGAGAGAGAGAGAGAGAGAGAGGGAGAGAGAGAGAGAGAGAGAGAGAGAGAAATTGATTATCATTTGGATTCCACTACCAGATGCTTTAAAGTTTTTCATATTAAACACAATTTCCTTTTTTACCCCCTCCCTTTAACTTTTATATTCTAAATCCTTAAAACTGCGTGAAACATTTGTTTGTGGCTTTGCAAAGAAACTACAAAGAAAGTACAAAGAAAATACAAAATTGTCTCCAATGAATTTGCTTTGTAAGTCTCGGGTTTAACTACAAACGCAGCTCGAATATTCGCCTTCATTTTATCCTTACCGTATCCGGAGAGCACCTGGTGTTATTTGCGATGCAAAAGCTTTCCTGCTCTGCAATGCATTTCTTTCTGTTGCTCTGTAATGTCTATTTTCCTTCTTGCTTTGCAAGACTGTGTAGGCTCCATTCGATGTAGGCGGGTTCCTTATATATGCAAATGCCATGAGACTGTGCGATCTGAAACATTCATGTAATAACATTATGCTGAATTATTAGATATGTTGCCAATATATAGGATAATATCATGCATACCACACAATGCCCCAGACTTAATATTTAATCGGTATTGCTCTTTTCATTTTTGTTCCTGTTATCATTAGGTTTATCAAATTCCCACTATATCCCATTTTACATTTGAGACATTTTATGATTTCTATTCTATATTTTTATATTGTCATTTTTCAATATTTTTTTGATAAATATTGCCTGCCTTAAAAATTATTTTAGATTTGAGATATACTTTTAAGCAAATATTTCGAAGCATAAAAATCAGGTAACTGACTTAACAAACTTTTCATAAGGATATCGGAGTATTAAAATTAAGTATAATATAAGTTAGATTTTTAGACACTTTTTGTATGAATATTCCGATGCAAAAATATCGTTTTAAATATTCCGTAGACGATGATGACATGATAGACTGTTTTTATATATCAAAATTATCACGAAAGATACTTATTATACTTAAAATGCATTTAGATTCAATAAAAAATGAAAATCGTATTATATAAAACTATCTAAAATCAAGAAAAAGAATCATTAATAACTACCAAATAATCGAGACCAGTAGAAAGATTTTAAAATGCATAATATATAATGACTCCGAATGGTACAGATCGCTTCATGATGTGAAATTTGATCCCTTCTTTTTAATACCTGTTCGTTTTTACTTAGTATTCCATCCTAGTTCATCATCATCATTATCATCATCATCATCATCATCTTTATGCTTATATTTAGAGAGTCCCTCAAAAACCCCCCCAAATGGTTCTTCTCTTATTTGTAAGTTAGATTTTGCTGTTTTCTAAAAAAAATATGTCTTCTGTATTTTAGGTATTATTAATTAATACAGTAATCTTATGAAAATCCAGTGTTATACCGTACCTATTACTATACTCGCAAAAAATGTCCCAAAAAAGCATTGAATTTTGAGACTGTGGGTGCACTGAAATTTTGATAAGATGAAGACAGTTGGAAAATTATATTTATTCAGAATTAAAAAGGCCCTATTTATATCTCTCATAACAGTGAGTTATTTATAGTTCAACAATGCACACATACGAAAACATAAACAAATAAATAAATAAATATGTATACATGTGTGTGTGTGTGTGTTGAGTGTGTGTGTGTGTGTGTGTGTGTGTAGGTATATATGGGATTGTACTATAGAAACAGAAGGATGCGTCAGTTCAAAGCCAGTGTTATACATTTGTATGGCATTCACTTATTCTCTTATATATCCTCCTGGTTATTTCATCTATTTAGCTATTTATCATTTACTTTATCATTTACTTTACCACTTCCTTTTTCCATTCCCTGAAATGACCCGGAAGACGAACAAAGCAACGCTTTTGTCTTTATTAACCTATTCAGTTATTCTTCTACATTGCTCTTTCCTTTTATCTTATCATTCAGTTCCCCCGAAATATACCAAAATATTCTATATTTCAAAGCTGATATTCTTTACTCATCCATTAATTTTCTCTCTCTCTCTCTCTCTCTCTCTCTCTCTCTCTCTCTCTCTCGCAGGCGCTTCCAGCCTCGCTTCCAACCGTTGGCAACAGGTTCTCTGTCTTCCACCTTACTGTTCAGAGCCTGATATATTCAATGGTAATTCAAAGGTCATAGAGCCAGTTCTGGCTAGAGGATTTTCTCGCTAGTTCCCGCGGCCTCAGCCCTTTTCTGAAGTGAAGTACATTGTGGATGAGTTCAACGAAGCACCATGATGCGTTTCTTCGCCTGATTTACTGGAAGAGAGAGAGAGAGAGAGAGAGAGAGAGAGAGAGAGAGAGAGAGAGACGATCTGCTTACTTGAATTACATTTCCTCTCTGACTGAAATTTAGGCGCTGAGGTTGACTTATGATATTCTGAAATATTAGGACGGTAAATGAATGTCAGGCATATACAAATAAGTCGAAATTACATTGAAACCATGTATATAAAGTAAATTTGGGATATTTAACATTTACAGCACTTCAGAAGCGTGAAAAACCCGTCAGTGTATTGAGAAAATCTAATGAAATTCCAGTTCCCCTTTATCTTCGTAATGGATATAATTCTTTTTAGATATTAGAGAACAACGTTCAGTGCACCGGTGATATTGACCAATAAACACCTTTTACAAACCTCCATATAAATAATAAGGATTAATTTGGGCAACGATAATCTTTCCACGTTTTTAAACAATAAATAAATAAATAAATTTAAAAACCATATGAACACAAGGATAAATAAACAAATAAAACTAATACATGACAATCCGCCCAACTCCGAACTGACGATTGAAAAGGAAACAAACGAAAATCGTCCCTATATTCCCCCCGACGGAAGGGCGATAATAGCCTGCCCGTAATTAGATTACGAAACATGGTAGACTTATGCCTCATTAGGTGGCTCTCTGCTTCTGTAAATGTCCACAAATGGTAATTAAGGATGAAGTTAACAAGGTAGAGCCTCGTCTTGAATATTGAAAAGGGATTATGGCAGATCAGAGTCCTCTCTCATAATCGGAGGAATAATCCTTACGATTATTTTATGCTCACATAACAGCTGATAATTGTGTTTTCAGGTGAGCATAGCATGTTTGAAATACGTTATTTATGGGTCGGTCTGTACTGATCTGTTATGAATACCGTAATAACTATTTCAGTTGCAGACCGGCTGAGCCACTTCTGATGTTTCTTGAAACGATTTTAATATATATATATATATATATATATATATATATATATATATATATATATATATATATATATATATATATATATATATATATATATATATATAATTATATATATATATATATATTTATATATATCTAATTAAATATATATATATATATATATATATATATATATATATATATATACACACATTTATACATTGAAGGGATATTATCCATAGAAAGGACTATAAAAATATTTTACTCCCTTTTTGTCAAAACCATGTCTTGCCTTTCATTAACCAAGCAATAAATAAAAATTACTATTATTAATAATGTTAAAAGCAAAAGGAATGAAATTTGCTTTGCCCTTTTATGATTTATATCGTATCGACGAAATAATTTTAGCCCTATCATAACTTATTAATGAGTATTGATTCTCATACTACCTTTACAAGCACAAAAAAATTTGAGAGCCATTACTCACAATCAATCTATTAGAATATCATATGATATATTAATTGCTCATTACTGGCGATTAACTATTTCGTCATTATTAACTACTACAGCTTCAGATAATTTTTCAATCAATTATTATTGTTCTTAAAGGATCATTCATAACAAGATTCGTCATTCTATCATCTAGTGCTGTTTGATGTAACAACAGAATACGATGATAATGTGATAAACGTAGATATACACAGGTAAATATATCAAAACTATAACAGTGAATAATTATGTAGTTTATTGCATTCAGTTATGCATAAAATCATCCAGTTTATTGGTTTAAAATAATAGAAATATGATAAATATAGAGATAAACAGATTTATATAAAAAGCCGAATAGTGAATAATTAATCATTTAGGGAAATTCCGTTATGCATAGAATCATAAGTTCATTGGCAAACAAATACAATAACTCAGAATCACGTCATTACAGTAAATTTTTGGGTACGCAGGATATCTCGGCATTTGCATAAATAAAAAAAACTTGCCTGCATCGAACACATTCGACGCAATCACGCACAGCAAGCAAGCAAGCAAGAAGGGCATCACAGATCAGCTAAACTTTCGCAGACCAAATAATACAACGAAAATCTCGAAAATTGAATTAAAGCTGAATATTCGAGCAGCAGTTAAACCTCACACGTACAAGGAAGCAGTTTGCAGAAGCCAATTTTTTTGCATTTTTGTTCGCAGACTATTTTCTTGGCGTTGCGACTCCACGAAGAAATGGTCTAGCCAGTTCTTAGGACTTAGAATAGCGCAGTGAAAAACAGTGTATCTTGTGGACGAGATACAAACAATTTTGAAAACAACCATTAGTGAAAACGAGGGATAATTTCTCTCTCTCTCTCTCTCTCTCTCTCTCTCTCTCTCTCTCTCTCTCTCTCTCTCTCTCTCTCTAGCCAGGTCTTGGGACTTAGAATGGTCCAGTAAAAAAAAAAATGGATCGTAAGGACGATATCAAATCAGTTCTGAAAATAACCCTTAGTGAAAAGAAAATTATATTCTCTCTCTCTCTCTCTCTCTCTCTCTCTCTCTCTCTCTCTCTCTCTCTCTCTCTCTCTCTCTTTAGCTAGGCAGGTCTTAGGACTTAGAATAGTACAGTGAAACAAATAGATCATAAGTACGATATAAAAAGAATTTCGAGAACACCCGTTAATGAAAAGGAAATAGCCTAATAATCATTTCCTTCTCTCTCTCTCTCTCTCTCTCTCTCTCTCTCTCTCTCTCTCTCTCTCTCTCTCTCTCTAGCCAGGTCTTAGGACTAAGAATAGTGCAGTGAAATGAAATAGATCATAAGTACGATTTAAAGCAATTTTGAAAACAGCCAATAGTGAATAGAAAATGATAATCATTCTCTCTCTCTCTCTCTCTCTCTCTCTCTCTCTCTCTCTCTCTCTCTCTCTCTCTCTCTCTCTCTCTCTTTGTACCAAGGGAGTCTTCGCGTGACATTTCAGTAATAGACGAAGCCGTTATCAAGTAATCCCTAGACCCGGGGAAAGCAAGCAAGATGGCGGAAACGGAAAAGCGCGGGAATTAGTCAACCTGTCTCTTCGAGGATAGGAATTTATGGGAGCCAGTAAAAATGCAAGAAAGGAGAGAGAGAGAGAGAGAGAGAGAGAGAGAGAGAGGGTGTTTATACATCAGCTAAACTAAAAGAGAGAGAGGGAGAGAGTGAGAGAGAAAAAAAAAGAGAGAGAGATTAAGGTTTATGTTTAAACGCAACCGAAAGAGAGAGAGAGAGAGAGAGAGAGAGAGAGAGAGAGAGAGAGAGAGAGAGAGAGAGAGAGAGAGAGAGGGTGTTTATACATCAGCTAAACTAAAAAAAGAGAGAGAGTGAGAGAGAGATTAAGGTTTATGTTTCAAGACTGAAAGAAAAAAGAGAGAGAGAGAGAGAGAGAGTTTATTAAGGTTTATACATCAGCTAAACTGAAGAAGAGAGAGAGAGTGAGAGAGAACAAGAGAGAGAGTGAGAGAGAACGAGAGAGAGATTAAGATTTATGCATCAACTAAACCGAAAGAGAGAGAGAGAGAGAGAGAGAGAGAGAGAGAGAGAGAGAGAGAGAGGTTTGTGTATTAACCAAAGCGTGAGAGATGGAAAGTGAGAGATGTCTCACTTTATTGTATAAATGATGTTAAGATTGACTAAATTTGGCATTAAATTTTCAATGTTTTGTTGATGGTATATTTTCGACTAATCAAATAAACATATTCACAGGAACAATTATACCAGAACTATATATAAATATAATGGTATGCAAAGGAAAATCCCCATAAGATGAACTTTTTTTTTTTTTGGCATCTTCGACCAGGCAAAAAAAATCCGTAAATAGACTTTAATTAGAATGGCAATTAACTGATCCACAAAAGTTGAAAATGCGAAAACTTTTTTTGGAAAAAGTCAAGAAAATTAGGCGTCATTACGTGACAGGAAAATGAAGACAGAAATAAAAGAAGCATATACTTGAGACTTCTTTTAGCCGAAAGGGGAAAATTCTAAATACTTAGTCACGTAGTATATATATATATATATATATATATATATATATATATATATATATATATATATATATATATATATATATATATATACTCCTTGCTATGATCAATATAATACAAGAATCATCTATCCGATTCCTCCACGTGAAAGGTCCATAAATAATAGTAAGAACTTTCTTGAGTCGTTGAAATTTCTATGAAGAAAAGTGCGATACGTTTTAGGTTCCATTAATCCTGGAGAACGAGTAAATAATTTTGATACTCCAGTCTCCTCCTGTCCACCCAAGGCCTATCTTGGTCATATATCAAGTATTAGCACCCACGACAACCTAGGCCTATTTCAGACAGTTCGACTTACCACCTGCCAGTCTGATTAGTCTAATATATCGTCACCTCATAAACTAACTGCCTAAGTCATTTTTCATTGATTTCTGATTTTTACCCAAATCAACTCTCAAAATGTGGGCACCACTGGTAGACTTCATTAGTGGTCTAATATAAGTCACCAGTGACTTAGGCATTATTATCACTATGACTAAATGACTGTGACTTGGGCAATAAAATTAGTTAGGGTGACGATATGTGAGTTAAACAATGAGTTTCCATTAGTTAGACATACTGGATTAATGTGTAATCAGAAGACTTTATAGGTGAAATAAATAAAACCGCATGTTGCTTTATGAATCAATGACTGAGTAATTTAGTCTGTGAGTGAAAGACAAGGTAAATTAATTCTTTGATGGAAGATATACTAGGATGATTCATAAATGGAGTACATAGTAATTTAATTTGTGAATGAAAGACGTAGGGAGGCCATTCATAAATTACAGAGTAAAAGTTTTATTAGTCAGTGAAAGGAATTAACTTACGAATGAAATTCGTGAATGAAAGACGTAGTAAGTCAATCAGTGAGTGAAATCCTTAGTAAGTTAATACCTAAATGAAAAACGTATTACGCATCCAAGCAGCTCGAGAATGAAAAACGTATCGCGTATCAAATCAGTTGAGTGAAATACGTAAATAACTTATTTCGTGGCTAAAATATTTAACACGTTGACTATCAAAGGAAAAGTGTAATAAGCTGTACCTGAAAGATAGCAGAGATAAGTAATGCTTTTGATTAATAATTCGGCTTCAAAAAAATAAATATATGAAAATCGACGTAATTGTCATATTGCCGTGAATGTGCGCTTAGTGGGATTTATATTCATAAATATCAAAAAGTAAACAATGTGCACGGGTTCAAAATCTCATGAATGTCTTTCAGATGAAACACAGCTTTATGAAAACAATATTAAATGTTATTAGGAAAATAAAACACTAAGCACTGAATTGGAAAATGAAGACGTATTCAGTGCTCGGAAGAAAGTCACGACTTATGGAGGACTCTCTCTCTCTCTCTCTCTCTCTCTCTCTCTCTCTCTCTCTCTCTCTCTAATTACTCTGATTCCTATAAGCATGTTGTTCTGACTGTTGTTGTTTTTGTTATGGCTCTGGCCTGTATAAAAGAACACTTTATCCCTGTTTCCTAGTTTCCCCCTGAAACTTTCATCACAAAATGCCTTTCACAGATTATATGTCGCCAGCTAACAGCTCTCATTCATACTCCGATGAATGGTGGTTCTTTTACGAGAAAAACAAGAGGGAATATTAATGATTCCACGTGGCTGTGAGACCTAAATGGTCGACGTCATAATGGAGCTGTTTTCTAACAGATTCTCTGGGGGGAGAGAGATTTGCCGTTCGGGTCAAAATATTCAGGGAAACAACATTTCTAAATCGAGAAGGAAAAAGGTTTGACGTCGATAACTTTGATTATTTTTTTACACGATTCAATCTAATTGAAATGAACTCTCTCTCTCTCTCTCTCTCTCTCTCTCTCTCTCTCTCTCTCTCTCTCTCTCTCACACACAAACACACACAAAGACAATTTATTGATTACTCTCTCTCTCTCTCTCTCTCTCTCTCTCTCTCTCTCTCTCTCTCTCTCTCTCTCTCTCTCACGCACATACACACAAAGACAATTTATTGGTTACTCTCTCTCTCTCACACACACACACATACACACAAACACACACAATGACTATTTATTGGTTACTCTCTCTCTCACACACACATACACACAGACACACACAAATAATTTATTGGTTACTTTCTCTCTCTCACACACACAAACACAAGCAAAGACAATTTATTGGTTAATTCTGACTGGCTTTTTTTCATTCGAATAAGTTAAGGAAACATTAGTTTTGATTTATAATTAAAACCACTCTCCTTATTAATTGGTGTCAAAAATTGACAAAAAATAGGTGCTTTAAAATCTCTAATCTCGAAAGACTTAAGTGGCTCTTATTTATGAGGTAATTGTTGTAATCATCATATAAGATAAAAAATTAATTACGTTAGAAGTTCATAAGACGTATAGTATATCAGCATTCACTTAGTAAACCAACAAGATAATCGAGATTTCCATTTTACATCTTCCATGAGGGTCCTTTAAATATGAACCAAGCTTAAAAGAGTTTATTTGTTATATCCTATATTAAGAATGGAACATCTATCAAGATAACTATGGTAAAAATCCGATGACAAACAAACCAAGATCTCAGCCTCCTAGACGGAAATGAATTTAGTCAAATGATGTGACACATCCTAGACGAACACCTAGAGAGAGAGAGAGAGAGAGAGAGAGAGAGAGAGAGAGAGAGAGAGAGAGAGAGAGAGAGAGAGAAGCGGGGGAGTTGATTTTATGCCTTAAAAACCTGGGACGGTCATTTTCGACCTAGAATCCCCTACCAGCCCAATATGCATCTCGGCCCATTCTCGGAAAAGCTTAGGTCATGCACCGAACGACCGGAGCCTCGGGTCATAAAATTTGACAGCGGTTGAAGTGATCCTGAAGGAGGATATATAAATATATATATATATATAATATATATATATATATATATATATATATATATATATATATATATATATATATATATATATATATATATATATATATATATATATATATATATATATATATATATATATATATATATATATATATATATATATATATATATATATATATATATATATATATATATATATATATATATAATATATATATATATATATATCGATATAAGACTGTTCAGTGTCGCCAATCTATTTCTCAGTGTCTGAAGATGAAGTCGCTAGCCCCACGTCCCTGTCACTGAAACTGGTCAATGGGTCTGGACACACCAATGGTCAGGTTCTCTCGGCGTAACTAATCGTGCAACCAGACTCATAGCAAGTGTGATATCCCCATCAGCATGAAACAGAAAATCAGCTAAATCTGTAAAGCAGATTCACTGCACAACAGGCTGAATTGTGAATATGCATCGAGGCAAACCCACGTATGTGAATACCTGGGGAGTTAATGCTGGAAGAAAAACTGGCTAAATTATGGAAAAATCAGATGAATATTCCTCTGTAGCATTCTCTCTCTCTCTCTCTCTCTCTCTCTCTCTCTCTCTCTCTCTCTCTCTCTCTCATTGTAAACTAACCCAACTGCCAGTATTTTTGAACGAATGATTTCTGAATGTTTTTATTCTATTCTTAATTCTGTTGTTGTTTTTGTTGTTGAAGCTGTCGAAATCAGTAACAGGATTTCACCCAGCACTTAGAATTGTCCCCAATTTCCTTTCCGCGACCATTTTATGCAAAACAAGACCTCTTACGCAATAAGCCTTTTTTCACGTTATATTCCCCCTTGGAAAACAGTTTTTGTATTTAGTGGAATGTCAGCTCGATCTCTGAGGAAGACTTGAAATATTATCGATGATTTTTTGAGGTTCAAAAAGCAAGTAGGTTATAAAGATACAAAGAGTTTTAAGCTCTATGTCCAGGGGATATTTGTATTATGTTTTTCCAGAGTCACTCTTCAGAGAGCAAATGAACAGCTGTTACAAATTTGGCGATACGAATTTGAATGCTCTGTCACCAGTCATCAATCACTGGTTAGTGTCTGCTATGCCTTGTTAGTCTTCTGTAGGAGAAAACTATTGTGACGGCTTTTTCTGTCCGTCCGCACTTTTTCTGTCCGCACTTTTTTCTGTCCGCACTTTTCCTGTCCGCCCTCAGATCTTAGAAACTGCTGAGGCTGGAGGACTGCAAACTGGAATGTTGATCATCCACCCTCCAATCATCAAACATCCAAAGTTGCAGCCCTCTAGCCTCTGTAGTTTTTTTTTTTTATTTAAGGTTAAATTTAGCCATAATCGTGCTTCTGGCAACGATATAGTAAAGGCCACCACCGGGCCGTGGTTAAAGTTTCATGGGACGCAGCTCATACAGCATTATACTAAAACCACCGAAAGATAGATCCATTTTCGGTGGCGTAAATTATACACTGTAGCGGTTGTACAGAAAAATCGATTGCGCTGAAGTTTCACTTTTTTTGTGAATCGGTAGAATGTTAATTAATTGTTCATACAACAAAGTACTTAGACCATTTGACATGACCCTAAGGAGAATAGAAAGATAAAGCTACTGACATTCATTAGTAAGCCAGATGAAATACCTAATCCTAAGACCAATAGACTAAAAAGATAAAAAAATGTGCTTGCTTGATTAAACTATAAAAAAAAAAACGATTCAGAGGTTATTTTCTTATCTTATTGTGTTGCTCCTCGCTAAATTAACCATTTCTTGAATATCTGCTGCAAATACATGAACAATTTATGTAAAATTTTACTACAGTTCACACGTAACACAGTTTAGTAAATAAGTAATTTAGGATCAGATAGGAATTTAACATCCGATATGGGAGTTGACGCAAAATAAAGAAATTTACTCCGGAAAATTATTAAATTTGATTAAACGAAAAATAAAGAATATTATTCTGTAAAATTATCATATTTGATTAAATGGATGGTTAATTTTGATCCATTTCTTCCATTAGCAACAGATAGCTCATATAGAACCAACTGGGCCCCAGTCAGTGCAACCCGATAGATTGCTTTCGGGTCTTAGATAAAGGAATTCTGTGCGTTATCAAGAAGAAGAAGAGGAAGAAGAAGAAGAATCAAAATAAGAAGAAGAAGAATGAGCAGTTTCCATTCCCTTTCCTCCTTCATATTTCTCATCCTTTGTGGCTGGAATTTTGGTAGCCCGGCGAACTCATCGACTTTTTCCATTCCCAGTCATGGAGAAATCGGGATTGGGTACAAGTTGTATTTTCTTCTTTTCTTCTTCTTCTTCTTTACGAAAGAAATGCCGAGATATGTTCCGGAAAATGGGAGTTCTCAGATTAGGT
>NC_089787.1:33890623-34020623 GCF_040412425.1 Macrobrachium rosenbergii | reverse complement strand
CTTCGATGAAAGATAACATTTCATTTGTTACTCAGGTAAAGGAAATTGTTATTTTAAGTGATACTCAGGTCAAGGAACCGACATTTTCTGTGGCTCTCAGACAAAATAAAATATTTTAAGTAAGACAAGACCAAGAAACCGACATTCTGAGCGACACTAGATCAAGAAACCGACATTTTAAATAATACTCAGGTCAAGAAACCGACATTTTAAATGATACTTAGATCAAGAAACCGACATTTTAAGTGCTGCTTAGATCAAGAAACAATGATACTCAGATCAAGAAACTGGCATTTTAAGTGCTCCTCAGATCAAGAAACCGACATTTTAAATGCTGCTTAGATCAAGAATCCGACATTTTAAATGCTGCTCAGATCAAGAATCCGACATTTTAAATGCTGCTCAGATCAAGAAACCGACATTTTAAGTGCTGCTTAGATCAAGAAACCAACATTTTAAATGATACTCAGATCAAGAAACCGACATTTTAAATGACACTCAGATCAAGAAACCGACATTTTAAATGATACTCAGATCAAGAAACCGACATTTTTTAAGATGACATTTTTGCTTCAGATCAAGAAACCGACATTTTAAATGCTGATCTGCTCAGATCAAGAAACCGACATTTTAAATGCTTCTTAGATCAAGAAACCGACATTTTAAGTGCGCCTTTGCTGCTCAGATCAAGAATCCGACATTTTAAATGCTGCTCAGATCAAGAATCCGACATTTTAAATGCTGCTCAGATCAATGCTGCTCAGATCAAGAAACCGACATTTTAAGTGCTACTCAGAAAGAAACCGACATTTTAAATGATACTCAGATCAAGAAACCGACATTTTAAATGATACTCAGATCAAGAAACCGACATTTTAAATGATCAGATCAAGAATCCGACAGATCAGATCAAGAAACGACGACATCAAGAAACCGACATTTTAAAAATGATACTCAGATCAATCCGACATTTTAAGTGCTGCTCAGATCAAGAATCGACATTTTAAATGCTGCTCAGATCAAGAATCCGACATTTTAAATGCTGCTCAGATCAAGATCATTTTAAATGATACTCAGATCAAGAAGACATTTTAAACAGATCAAGAAACCGACATTTTAAACTTAGATCAAGAAACCAACATTTTAAATGATACTCAGATCAAGAAACCGACATTTTAAATGATACTCAGATCAAGAAACCGACATTTTAAATGATACTCAGATCAAGAAACCGACATTTTAAATGCTTCTTAGATCAAGAAACCGACATTTTAAGTGCTCCTCAGATCAAGAATCCGACATTTTAAGTGCTGCTCAGATCAAGAATCCGACATTTTAAGTGCTCTTAGATCAAGAATCCGACATTTTAAGAATCCGACATTTTAAGTGCTCTTAGATCAAGAATCCGACATTTTAAGTGTTGCTTAGATCAAGAATCCGATATTTTAAGTGCTGCTTAGATCAAGAATCCGACATTTTAAGTGCTGCTCAGATCAAGAATCCGGCATTTTAAGTGTTCTTAAATCAAGAAACCAACATTTCCAGTGGTACCCAGATCAAGAAAGTCACATTTTCTGCGGCGCTCATCTAAAACAAAACGACATTTTAAGCGATGCTCAGACTAAAACACAAGCATTCTGAGCGACACTCACATCAAGAAACCGACATTTTAGGGAGTACTCTGTCGGTTTCCCGAGCTCGGAGGAAATCATCTGCCCGAGCGGCGGCGCAAACACAGGAGACAATCGATGCCATAGTCATCCCTCAGACCGGCTTCAGCCGCAGTCAAGTTTTATGATCCGGAGGGCTGATGGTTGGTGCATTGCTCTAGCCTTTCCAAGAATGGGGAGGAGGTAGATTTAGGGCAGGGGAGGGAGGAGGAGGAGGAGGAGGAGGAGGAGGAGGAGGGGTTGGGGGTGGGGTGCTGAAAAGGGAGAGAGGGGGTCATGTCTGGCGAAAATGACCATTCTTGGTTTTTTGCATGTTTCGCAATATTTAATACCTCATTCGTGTTCCTTCTGTAATTGTTTACCTTATGCAGTAAATATTATTTGTTGTCCTTTGATATTGTGTGTTTTTTTACACTGAAATGATAGTATACGTAATATATGCTCTCATTTGGTTTGCCATCATGACTTGTCCCATCTCTGTGTTTATTTGTATGAATTTGGCAAAGTCAGTACTTGTCCATTTCGCGTCTGGAGTGTTGTTACAACATTAGTCATCTGAAAGAGAAGAGAACTTCTATAGTGGATGTCTCCTTGAAGGCCTAAAAGGAATTCGTCTTTATTTTTCTCTTCTGTCAGTCAAATGCATCTCATTTGGCCCTAAATATACAAAAACTTGTTTTTTTAGTTGATCTCAAAATAATGGTTAGACAAATGATAAGCATAAAGATTTCTTTTCCTAAATGATGAGATTCAACTGGAACAGTACATACTTTCCTTATATGGCAATTTTACCATATTCATATAGGATCATTAGGAAAATTATATATATGTATATATACACTCGTATATATATGTATACATATATACACATCGAGTGTTGTCTGATACGTTTAATAAGCATAAAGTCGAAAAGCAAACAAAATCCAAATATTCATCTCCTCAAAAGAACGTTGGTTCCATAGAATTAAGCTGAGAGGAGTTATTTCCTGTTCAGCTGATTGTTCCTTTTCGGGACTTGAATGGAAAGTTTGTAGAGGTCCATTTTCCATTAGGTAACTAACCGCCAAGTTGAGCTACCTCTTTTCAGTGGTAATTGTGCGGACGTCCGAGTAAGTTGGCAGTCCTTTGTCGGAATCTGAGATGAAGGAAGCCAACAAGAAGAAGAAGAAGAAGAAGAAGAAGAAGAAGAAGAAGAAGAAGAAGAAGAAGGAGGAGGAGGAGGGGGAGGAGAAGAAGAAGGGGAAGAAGAAGAAGGAGGAGGAGGAGGAGAAGAGGAAGAGGAAGAAGAAGAAGAAGAAGGAGAAGAAGAAGAAGAAGAAGAAGGAGAAGAAGAAGAAGAAGAAGAAGAAGAAGAAGAAGAAGAAGAAGATGATGGAGAAGAAGCAGAAGAAGATGAAGAATGAGCAGTTTCCATTGCCTTTCTCTCTCTTTGTATTTTTCGTCCTTTGCGATGGGTTTTCGTCTTCTTGTCATTGTAGTTGGAATGTTAGTCTCCCGATGAGCTTTCCTCAACCTTTTTTTTTCCCCTCCCATGGAAAGATTGGGATTGGACGAAGGATTCTTTTTTTCGCTCGCATTTCAGAGACGATGGCACGTGCTATGATAAATGGGGAGGGTTTTGCGAGTTCGGATTCTGGTAGAAGAAGGGAGCTGGCTGAGAGAGAGAGAGAGAGAGAGAGAGAGAGAGAGAGAGAGAGAGAGAGAGAAATCTGAATTATGATAAAATGTCGTTACTAAGTTTAGGAATAAGGAAAATTTTCACCACGAAATAAAGGCTTGCTAATTTTTGCCTTAAATCGATTGCTTAATAACTGTGAAACCATTTTCATAAAAATATATATTCATGGTATTAAGTGGATTATTGTCCCAGGTATAGGCACAATAATATTTATTTTCTATTGCAGCTCTTCAGTCAAATGTTCCACTTCACCTAAATAGAGTTATTAGAGGTTAGATACAGAGAGAAAAGGTCATTCCAGCAAACTTTATTTTGTATCCTATTATGTAGCAAGACTGTATTCGCTTAATGTGCTTGTCTCAAATGTTTAACCACAATAGCTTGCTATTAGTGTGATAACTTTAGGAAACCATTAGGAATTATTTTCCCTCCAGTGACCAGCGCTGATTTAAGCAATTAATACCCTTGGGGCGCTGTACATACCCCGTGGGATATTTTATAAAACCAAAACAAAAAAAGATTGATCCGGGATCTCTGGAGTTAACAAGATGCATTTTCATGACTCAGTGATTAGAACAGGAAATCATCTTGTAAACAAATTATAACTATTTACTTCATTATTTCATTAATAAACCGTTTTATAAGAAAAAAGTTAAACCTTTTATTTAACTGTTTGCATGAAATGACTGAAGAAAAGTCCACTGACAACAAAATGGCCTTTTAACCGATACTATTTTTAGGCCACCACTTTTAAGTTGTCGAAGATTTCAAGTAAATATCTCCTTCGTACACTGCAAAAATAATTTGGAAAAAGAAGTTAACACAAGAATAAGCGAAATACAGCATTGTAGAGGGAAAAAAAGCTAAAGTAGAATGTACCGTTTTAAAATTAATAAAAGTGATAGGAAATATAAACCACTGTGCAACAAAGATAAAAAAAAAGAGCTTAGGAATCATACACTTTAGTTAGCCGGGTTTTATATTCTTTTTATATATAAAATTTATTACAGCGAGTACTCATAAATTTCAAAGGAATGTTGCATATCCGTGTATCTGGTTCCAATAAAGTTATGACCATTGGTTTTTTCCTAAGTTTAATTTCATTTGAGCATTCTTGTATTCCATATGTTTGCGAATGTGCATATAATCAAAAACATATACAATGTGCATATACATAAACACATATACAATTAATGTAAGAGAGTCACTAGTATTTTAAGTAATCTAAGCCAGAATAATTAAATGCAAAAAACTACATGCGTGGATGTATGTAATATTATATAAATAATACATATATCAATAAATTCTAGACCCAATTTTCATCTACGTTCATACCCAAATGCTGTTGTGGTTAATTTTAGTCCTCTTTCTATTTGTATCTCTTTTTTTTTTTTTTTTTTTGCTTTTAGTGTCCTTATTTATTCGCTAATAATGAGAAATTTTAATTTTCTTTTCATAGTATTGTTTTGACATTTTTTCTTTTGATGATTTTTTTGTGTACCTAAGAATGACATTTTTTTTGTGATAATGTTATCCTTATTTTTGCCTCTGTTTTTTAATGTGTGTAATGTGTGTGTATGTGTACAGAGTAATATATATATATATATATATATATATATATATATATATATATATATATATATATATATATATTTTTTTTTTTTTTTTTTTTCTCTCACTAAACACGAGTTTTATTTACGTAATAACTGTCTTATCGTGTTGCGAGCGACAGATGTCTGCAAAGCAATTTCAATGTAACAGTGAGAATATAGGATACCTTCCAACGTATCTGCTTCGTTTCCAGGTCAATCCCGCCTCCCTTCAACGTTGCAGAGAGAGAAATTGGCCGGCCGAGTTGTTGCAGTCGCCAATGGAAACTTTGCAATGGGCGTAGTTTATCACTTGACGGCCGATTGCAAATGGAAAATTTGCTTTGGGTTCCTCTTCGGGCATCTATCTCCAGCGAAGGGTTTTTTTTTCCCTTTCTCTCTCTCTCTCTCTCTCTCTCTCTCTCTCTCTCTCTCTCTCTCCGGGGAGAATATTCAATGTTTCGTTTTTCTTGTGTGGAATGAGATGCCGCAAGGCAGAGCGTCGTGAAGGGGTCTCGTGCTCTTGATGATGGATTAGTTATATATATATATATATATATATATATATATATATATATATATATATATATATATATATATATATATATATATATATATATATATATATATATATATATATATATATATATATATATATATATATATATATATATATATATACTGTTATGTGTGGGGCTTGGCTGATGAGTTTATTAATTAATTAACGTAACTTATGAGGCCCTGAGTTGCCAAGGACACACGTAACCTGTCATTTAAAGCTAAAAGTTAACCTCAAAGACAGACAATTACTTAATGGAATAAGGCCGCCAGTCGGGGAACCACAATACAAGGGATAAAGGGTCACCCTGCAACACATGAATTACATTAAACCCCCCTTACTTCCCAATTGGTCCCTTTGCTTCACGTAAAGTTTTAACACAACGGATGTCTGTACTACTATATATCGTACGCAATTTAGTACTGGTAAAGGCTATTTCTCTTCCGAACAATGGGATCGAGACACAAGGCTGCCTGAAATGCTGAAAATTACTTACTTAACCTTCCCTTATTCCTATTTACTGCACGGAAATAGGTTACACAGTCGTTAAGCAATATTAATTATTCTTACACTAGACTTCATAAAATTAAATTGTTTATACCAATATTCGTAGATGGTGGCGAAGAGGAAACAATAGAAAGGTTGAAATATAGGGGAAAAAATATTAGCAAACAGCAGATACTGCCTTGGTTTCAGACTTACCGTTACGTGGTTTGCTTGTGCACTGCAACACCGATACGGATTCTGAGAAACACACGGTAATGTTCACTATGAAAAGACAAGGGGGGCGGGAGGGCGGGGGACAAAGGAACAGTTTTGCCTAAACACGATGTGCGTTCTCGGTCATGGCGTCACTCTCTCTGAAATGTCTCTGGTCAAACAGGGCGGCTGTAGCGTCAATAGGCCTTCGTCCATCGCCCCAGGCAGTCTGAAAATTTGACAGAGACATCGCCGAATGCATAGGACAAAACAGAAGGAAGCATAAGACCACATTTACTAGAGGTTACTTGGTGAAACCCTCCTATGGGTTTAGGCCCCTAGTGCTAACTAGTCCTGCTTAAGACGTTATTTTTTTTAAATGCCCAGTCCACCCCTGCATATACGAAGATGCCTTCTTGTCTTTGTTTGTGTTATTTTTTTACAATAAAAATGCATAGAGGGCGAACAGCAGAATATTTATTAAAATACATATACATACATACATATAAATATACATATATATATATATATATATATATATATATATATATATATATATATATATGTATATATATATATATATATATATATATATATATATATATATATATATATATATATATATATATATATATATATATATATATATCATAACCCGTCGTTTAATGAATAACCTGGTCCGATCGGTAGCATTCCGACCCATTAAGTTAGAGTGCCCAGACTCGAATCCCAGCCGAGGACGGGGAATCTCTAACTTTTAAATAACTAACCATAAACAGTTTTATTTGTTGATCATTTTACTTGCATCGAATTATTACAATTTGTCGTAAACTTGCCGATATTCCTTGCAGATTTTTTCGAAATCAGAGACAGAATATTCATTAATCACCAGCGCATTATTCGCAGATGCGTTTTCCCGCTTTCTGTAATCTTCAGGACTATCGCTGTTGCCACATCCTATATCAGAGATGTGGCAACATCTTTCCCCACCTTTGAATGGTATACAGTTGGCCGTAATTGAGCGGTAGAGCGCTTAGTTGCGTTTGCTATATCACAGACTACTCTTATCACATCGACCACCAGTCTACCAAGCTGTAAATAGGTTCCACCGTCTGACGGGGTTAAGAAAGAAATCTGATGGGCTAGTATCGCTTCTTTAGAGATTCGCAGAGAAAAGTGAGGAATGTGTTCTTCTGGCACCAGCCCTTCAGAGGGGGAAACAGCAAATGTTAAATATATATATATATATATATATATATATATATATATATATATAATATATATATATATATATATATATATAGATTGTATATATATGTTTTTAAGTATGTGGAAAAATAAAAGTTTTAGAATTTTTATCACATATGCATATCCGAAAAGAAAGGAAAAACAAAGTCATTTAAAAGAGAAAATATAAAGGTATCGACAAGTATATCGGCTCCCAAATTACGTCATTGTTTTCATGTGATGCATTTTAGATGAAGATAGGCGCTCGTAATCTTCAGGATGTTCGATATTTGTCCAGTAAAGCATAAATCGTTGTTCATCTCTTGCGCCATTATGGAAGTTCGCCGATGCCTCTTAATTTCTTCATTCTGATATGACTAAGGTTTAAGGGACCGCCACATTTGTTATCTAAGCGATCTCGTTGAAATATAAACTGAACTGTTACATTAATATAGCTTTTTCTTTTGACTCAGTGCCGTTGCAATAACCAACTTTCTTTGCTCGAAAGAAACATTAGCCTTTAAAAGATTGATTTCCAAGCTAGACTTAAGAACCAGTTACAACAGCTCTGACGTAAGACTGGATTACACTGGCGCATCACTCGAGATGTTCTTCAGCTCTCTCTCTCTCTCTCTCTCTCTCTCTCTCTCTCTCTCTCTCTCTCTCTCTCTCTCTCATTTATGAATAATCTCAAGGAAGCATCCAGATTGCCTATGCCCTTGCGCAATCAGCTGTAACGACGGTGGGCCACCAGAGCACATTGTTTGTGTTTTCAAGAAGAAGAAGAAGAAGAGGAACGTAAATAAAGAGCTGTTCCAATCATTTCGTCCATCCATACGAATAACGAGACAATCTCCTCTCTTTACCATTACGGCTTTCATCCCAATGACGAAACGATCTTTCCTTTCTTCTAAAAGAAAGGCAAATTATCGAAACGACGACCTTTGTGTTCTGAAAATGAAGCCTCGCATTCCTGAATAAGGAAAATACGGAGTGCTTTTCCGTATGGTGGAATCAGATGACGAGAATGTAGGAATCGGGTGGAATCGGGGAATCAGAGACGAAAGGGAAGATTGGTTATTGAAGGTCCAAAAAAAGAAAAGAGGTCTTTCTTTCTTTCATTTCTTCTTCTTGACTTTTCTGAGATGAACTCCAAGCACCAATAATTTGACATTCTGTGCTGCTGACGAGTCGTCTCATTTTTGAAATATTTTAGTAACTTACCATTATGATATATTCAAGGATTCATATCTTAATTGAGTGAATGTAAAACTTTTCATGGTTAGGCCTATTCATAACACCACTGGTAGATTAATACTCGAGTAATAGACGTGCGTGCGCATATGCGTGTGTTGAATTTGAGTATATGACCTTATGTATGCATATTACTTAGTGTGAGTGGTGTGTATACGTTTGTACACACACACACACACTTATATATATATATATATATATATATATATATATATATATATATATATATATATATATATATATATATATATATATATATATATATATATATATATATATATATATATATATATATATATATATAAATATATTTCAAAATGATTGTGGTTAATTATACATTTCTCTGCGTCAGTGAATTCTGTGTGATGGAAATTTTATATTTCAAAGTTAAGTCTCTATCAGGAATATTGATCAAATTGTTTATGTAGATTGACTAATGATCTTTTAAAAATTTTGAATAAGAGCTTTTCATATAATGAATATGATGATCAGAACTGTGGTAGCATTAATGTATAATAATAAAATCCGAGTGGATCTTTCTTGTTTGTCCGCCCCGGGTGGCGACGGGGTATGTAGGGGATTGGGAGGGTAGAGGAGACATGACACATCCACCTTCCTCCTGCAAACCTGTTTGTCCGCCCGGCTGGGGGTGGGGTAGCTTGGGGATCGGGAGGGTAGGGGAGACATGACGGGCAGCGCCGGGTTCCAGTGCAGTGTAGCGCTCGCCATCAAGCTCGTAGTATTAATAATTATTGTTGTTGTTGCAGTAATATTAGTTTGAAATGGTTATATATTCAAATGATATTCTCGGGATGATTTGAATCATCATATTGTCATATTACGTTTACCTATCCGCCTCTTATTTGTTGCTTAGTTACTATAGATGTTTTTCCGTATAACTCTTATTCTAAGGTGGGTTTTATTCTCCCATCCTTATATTTCATTCTTCATTCATCTCTTATTCATTATTTCCCTTCCATTATTCCTAAGTATTCTCAGTTTATTCCTCGAGCACTCTGATCCGGCCCATTATGGGAAGTTCCAGAGATAATGGGGTTTAGGCCAAAGTTTTTCAGAAAAGTTCCGTGAATTATCTTACCCAGGTGATTACATTAGCAGGTAGATGTATAGCACTAACGCTTAAGAGATGAAGTATGGGCTTTGAGGATAATGCAGAGAGGTGAGAAGGATTAAAGGGGATTGTCTGTCAAGAACTGGGGAGGTTATTACACATATAACATCACAAGCCCAGATATACTCAACGGTGAATATCATCGTTGAATTACAGTATAGAGCTTGTGTCTACCGGCATATGTTATGTGCATTTGTTTGTACATATCCTTATAAGTGTGAGAGGTTTTGTACGTTTGAATGTGTATTTTTGCATGTTTCATTTGTGTGTTTGTATACAAATTTATTCGCACTCCAGAGAAACGTTGAACAAGGATTTCATTTACTCTTATAAGTGTTAGCGGTTTTGTACGTTAGGATATATATATATATATATATATATATATATATATATATATATATATATATATATGCGTGTTTTGTCTGTATTTGTATAAAAATTGATTTGCACTTCGGAGAAACGCGGAACAAGAATTTCATTTATTCAAGTCCTAAGCCTCCGTAAGGACATACAGCTTTTTATATCAGTATGGTACTTCAGATGAAATAGACCGATCACTTTGAAGGAATTGTAAATAAGATCTTTCCAGGAAAGTTATAGTTTCAGACTATAGTCGTAGTAGTAGTAGTATCACTAATTGTTGTTACGTAATAAAAGCGATTGTAATGTTAAAAATGATATATTCTAATTACATATACAAACCCACCTTCTCTGTTGCATTAGTAGTGATAGCTCTTGTAGTACAGTGGTTCCAAACCTTTTTCATTACTTCGCCCATTTATTGACTGCTTCAAGTTTGTGTTATCCACATCATCAAATGTAATTACAGTAGTATGGGTTCTATGAATCTATAATAAAATAAATAGATAGGGGTTATTAAAAAAAATCATACTCATGTTTTTGTTCAATTTCTAAATTTTAAGATGCAAATGATAAATCATATAGTAGCCTTCCATTACCCACACAGATTATCCAAATTACCCACTTGTGGGTAATTACCCACAGGTTGGGAACCACTGTATGTAGTAGGTGCGATAATCACAATGATAATAATAGTTAAAACCATGGCAATGACGAAAATCATTTATAATTCAGTTTTATAATTTCCCATCCACCTCTATTGTAGATACTGCTGTTCCATGTGGAAAATTCTATTCCGTTACATCCCTCTTCATACTTTAACCCATTATCTATTCACCCAGTTATAAAATAGATTTGGCTCCCTCTATTACTCTAAAGTGCTTTTTCCCTTTCATTCTTAATTCACAAACTTTTATGTCCCGGAAGATCAGTCATTTCCAGAGCACTTTGATCCGGCCGTTAAGGAAAGTTACCGAGATAATGGACTTCTGCAAGTTTTTCACAAGTTTTGTAAGTTTTCTAGCTGAGTGATCATATTAGCAGGTAGATGTATTACAGTAACAAGAAAAGGGATACGTGTGATCTGTGACGGCTAAGGAGAGAGAGAGAGAGAGAGAGAGAGAGAGAGAGAGAGAGAGAGAGAGGGGGAGAAGATGGTGGGTAGTAACATCCGGGGAACTCGGTGAGGTACAGCAAAGTTCAAAACAATTGTCATCTTTTCCTGATATTTAAGAAGGAATTAACAATTAAACGCAATGAGCTCAGCACTGACACAAAACAGAATTTCCTTTACATCTGTCAAGTACTGAATGGCAACGAAATAATTGGTAACCTATAAAAAATAATATAAAAATCCAGGAATTAACAGCACAATCACTCACGTGTAAACCCTTACATCGTCAGGGTCAAAAGATAGATAGATAGATAAATAGATAGATAGATGATAGGACGATGTAGTTCAATAATATTATAGAACACAGACTCACTGTTTACAGAGTTTTTGATTGGCTTAATGGATTAACGAAGACATCTGGAGTGTTCCTTGGCAAGAAGATTAGAGTCATGACTTCCAATTACTGTAATAGGGAGAGCTAAAGCTGCCATTAAATAAAAACATGTAATATTGGTTTTATATTTATATACGCTAAGAAAAAACCAGTCATATAACATTATTCCGCAAAACTGACTAATGATTTCGGATGACAGCCCTTATCCAGCAATTGATTAAAAGACTTTATGTAATGTTGAATGTAATATCAACCAAACTTCTCTTGATAATTAGTACTAGATACCGTTTACAATTTTTAACAAAAGCCTGTCAGGTAAATCTTATTCCTTAGTCTTGAGACAGTTTCTTAGTAATGTACTATATCCAGGCTTTACAGTTGTAATATTTTTTTAAAGAATTTAATCCTGTACTATAGGTGTTCGATTTGAGTTTTCTGTAAAAGAAAACTATTGAGATGGCTTTGTCTGTCCGTCCGCACTTTTTCTGTCCACCCTCAGATCTTAAAAACTACTGTGGCTAGAGGTCTGCAAATTGGTATGTTGATTATCCACCCTCCAATCATCAGACATACCAAATTTGCAGCCCTCTAGCCTCAGTAGTTTTTATTTTACTTAAGGTTAAAGTTAGCCACAATCGTGTTTCTGGCAACGATATAGGATAGGCCACCACCAGGCCGTGGTTAAAGTTTCATGGGTCGTAGCTCAAACAGCATTATACCGAGACCACCGAAAGATAGATCTACTTTCGGCGGCCTTGATTATACGCTGTACAGAAACTCGATTGCGTCGAAGAAACTTCGGCACATTTTTTACTTGTTTCTTCTGTGAATAACAAAGAAAGCTTGGGACGCTGGGACGAAACTGTCAAAAAATAGAAAGAGGAACAATATCTCTCATCCATATTCGAAGTCCATGTTTGACTATCCACTCAGCCGTGAACTTAAAACATTTCTGTCTTGTTTCAAAGCCGTTCACTTTTACAGAAAACTTGGATTTATTGACTGGAAGTATTTTTGATTTTATTCTTAAAGATTTTTTTAGACTTTCAACTGACATAAGCTTTGATCTATGATTCATCCAGTTTATTTATATGCAGACGTATATATGATTGTATACATAAACACATTAAATTGTACTCCTGTAGTCTGAAATGAGTTACTCTAGTTATGAAATGAATATATAATTATCTACGTATGTACAAATATAGGTGAGTGCAATTGCACATATATGAACATCGAATAACACGGGTCACAAGCTGTTTCTTCCGACTTATGTTTTTCTGGAATAATAACTTTCCTTCCATTAAAATGCCGATGGTCTATCGCTTCTGTCCTATTTACATTCCTCCCTTCTTCATTTCTTTTTCTTTTTCTTGTTTTCGTTGGAGGTTCGTGTGGAAAATGGCATTATGTTACCGTCCCAGTCTATTGGACCAAGATATACATTCATTATGCCAATCTACGTACTGACCAGTGGTGAATAGTTAACCCAAATCTGGCCGAGGGCAAGTTCACTGTAGAAGGATAATACATTGCATTTTATATATATATATATATATATATATATATATATATATATATATATATATATATATATATATACTATATATATATATATATATATATATATATATATATATATATATATGTATATATATGCGTGTGTGTGTGTCTGTGTGCGTGCGAGCGCGCATGCATATGTGTGTGTGTGTAATAACGTCTTAGCTTCAAAGTTCAGTGCCATTTTAAATGCGATCCCTAACTCTGAGAGGACGATGTGCGATTCGGAATTAGACCATAATCCCAACTCCTCATGAAGTTATCCTTTTTAGCATAAAGTTAAGGACCCCCATGAAAACGACAGTCCTTCCATCCTTCGGAATTTGGCATATCAAACGTTGAAGGACCTCTCCAAGTTCCTTTTCCTTCCCGGAAACTCCAGACTTTTTCTTTTTGGTCAAAATGAAAAATACGTTTTTAATATTCCAGAAAAAATTCTACATCATCTTATGAATGCAACTCTCGGGAATAAACTGTCATTTTTAGTTTTCTGAAAAGAAAACTATTGTGGGGGCTTTGTCTGTCCGCCCTCAGATCTTAAAAACTACTGAGGCTAGGGGGCTGCAAATTGGTATGTTGATCATCCACCCTCAAATCATCAAGCATACCAAATTGCAGCCCTCTAGCCTCAGTCGTTTTTATTTTATTTAAGATTAAAGTTAACCATAATCGTGCTTCTGGCAACGATATAAGATAGTTCACCACCTGGCCGTGGTTAAAGTTTTATGGGCCGCGGCTCATACAGCATTATACCGAAACCGCCGAAAGAGATCTAATTTCGGTGGCCTTGATTATATGCTGTGCAGAATACTGGATTGCGCCGAAGAGACTTCGGCGGATTTTTTACTTGTTTCGTTTAAGAAATAATAACACCTATTTTTCCTCCCACAAAATAAAAGATCTAGTTTCCCTTACAGCATGTGAAGAATTAGTTGTCTTATTCTCTTTGCAAATACAATACTACTCTACTTAAACAATCATTGAGATTTCCTCAGAGCAAGCTAAGAACAGTTTTATTCAATATTGATAACAATAATATTTTTAGTAGAAAGTTGGATAATGTAATCAAAAGCAAAACTCAGATCTCCATAGTTACTAACTTTCATAGCGCGAGTGACTTGCGTAATACCTCCTGTCAGCCAGAATGAAAAATGGAATTACCTTCTCCTCACTGCATATGCGTGATACACACACAAACACACACACACACACACACACACACATACATATATATATATATATATATATATATATATATATATATATATATATATATATATATATATATATATATATATATATATGATCAACTGAAAACAAAATTCTCATGCCATTAAAAGGCCATTTAAATAGGTATTAAAACACATCCTTTTAATTACACGTAATTAGCAATACCGATTCTACTGACCTGTTATAGGCATTATAAAAGTTATATAATGCGTGGAAACGCTGATGGGTGGTTAATGATTAAATAAGTGGGCTATAGAGAAATTTTTAACATGAAATTATCCTTTATTTCTAGCGTGGATGACCATAGTCAATTAGGATTTTGATGGTACTGTAGTTTCCCGAAAATAACGAAAGTATTTCCAGTATTGATTCTTTAAATAGTCGACAGATAATCCTGCAATGAATGTGATAATGCAACGCTCAAGTTAACGGTCAGCTTACTTATAGCGAGATATAGCAGACATTTAGCCAAAAACTCTAAAACTATTTGCTGGAGTTGAAGCTTGAATATAACTAAACAAAATCATCCTGTTTAGTGCATGTCAATAATACGCCCCCCCCTCAAAAAAAAAATTAATATACATTGTCTATAAAGAATAGGATGACAGAAGCCTCAAAGACCAAAAAGTAGACCAAAATAAGGACTTAAAAGAATAGGCCAGACAGATACCTTGAAGGGGAAAAGGGAAATATAAGAATATATAATGAAACAAATGAAGCTGATAAAAGGACACGAGGGATAGAATAAAACAAGAATAAGGATTAAAAATAAAAGGTAGACGAAGACAACGATAACAATACCTATGAAGATTAACGCAGATGGAAGTCAGAATAAACAAAAATAAAAAAAAATAAAGAATGTGAAGAATAGGGGCAGTCGGAGGCCATAAAGGGCATAAAAAGAGGTCCTCCTCGCCAGCCTCTCCGAGAATATTTGAAGCGTCTAACTGTTGGCTGAAGGAGATCATTACTGTCGCCCTTTGAGAGGAAGACTAATTATGCTCCATCCACGACTCCAAGGAGCAAAAGACGCTCCTCGGCGCTCTTTATGACGCTTTATAACAGTTTTTCTTTCCCCCGAATCGCTCTCGGGAATAATAAGGCGACTTTTAAAAAATTCGTTTTTCAGGAACAGTAAATGCCGGGTTTTGTAATGCTGCTTCTCTTTTCTCTCTCTCTCTCTCTCTCTCTCTCTCTCTCTCTCTCTCTCTCTCTCTCTCTCTCTCTCTCTCTCTCTCTCTCTCTCTCTCTCGAGATTTTTGGTATCGTAAATGTTTGTTGTGGGTTTTGTGGTTTCTTTATATATATATATATATATATATATATATATATATATATATATATATATATATATATATATATATATACATATACACATACACACACACACTAAAAGTGTTTAGTGATCAAGTCCACAGAAGGATGGACGAAAGCTTTAAGCTCTGAAAATGTTTTTACAAATACATTTCGTCTTTCTAGGCAAGAGTATTAATGTGGATCCTTCTATTGATAAGCGAGAAGCACGCTGTGGTGTTTTATATTTCATATATATATATATATATATATATATATATATATATATATATATATATATATATATGTATATGTATATGTATATGTGTATATATATATATATATATATATATATATATATATATATATATATATATATATATATACATACATAGGCCTATAGGCCCTACACAACTCAGATCTTGAATAGCACAGCATCTAAACTGTTCCTGAAAGTTGTTACTTTTTTTTTTTAACTTCCGCTTGAAGACATCAGACAGCAACATCATGTAGAATGCACTTAACCCACTTTACCACCTCATTTCTAATAAAGAATGAAATAAACATGAAGATAACTCTACATTTCCAAGTCTCGAATCGAGCGGAGAACATGCAAGCATTTCGCAATCATAGCTTGTATGATTTTATGCTTAAAGAGAACTATATAGCCTCATGCTTGGTTGCAATGTTGCTCAACTGATCCTGATTTATGAGAATTTGATGAAGCTGAGAGACCGGAAGCTGCTCCGTTGCCTTGATGGATTTCTGCCACATTAGGTCATCAACGCTAATGAGCTTACTTAGAAGCCACCTCATTTTTCAATGACCTGTCGGGCATATCTTGCGCTGTCAAGTTTTTTGCGCAATTCTTACGACTGAAGTAGAGGTTTGATCGTCTGGGGTGGATATTGAAGGCTTCCTTCAAAATACCGATGCAGAAATTTATTGATATGCAAATTATTGAGGCGAAAAAGTTGATCGCTAAAGACTAGCTTAGGCTCATCATGAGATAAATTATTCGCGTGGCTAGCTTATGATTTTCTTCATATATTCTTGAAAATAAACACTCATATTCTTGCTGTTTATTCGTGACAAAGAGAACAGAGACAGTATCAGTCAGAAAGGGGTAAAGGATTAAAGGTTAGAGCCTTTGCAAAGAAACTTAGATATGATAATTGATATGCATTTCCTAAGGTAACAAAAACAAAAGGAAATACTGTATTTGATTAATAACGACAGTATTGATACCGAAAATAGTGGCCATTGTTGTAGCTATCATTCTCATTTCAATAGTTGTTATAAAAACAATAGCGTGGAAACTTACAGGTCGGTTGCCAAAGAAAATAGTATTAATTCTATTTACTCGTATGTCCTGAGGTGGCTGTAGGCTTACCTCTTACTCGAAGGCAGATTCAGACCTTGACAAATTGTAATAAGATCAATGATTTCCTGAATTTACATTTGGAGTAGAGGGAAAACTGCTGAACTCATAATTTCCTGTGTCATGTGAGTGTCGTGGAGTACACACACAAATACTTATCAGAAACATAGCAAACGTTTACTTTTATTACGTAGTGGTATTTTCAAAGAATCCCATGTAACAGGCAGTCTCTTCCAGACCAGCGGTACAATAAATGAGCCTTTCCTACTAGCGTGAAGAACTATAAAAGCTGACAAGTCTATTTCTTTAGACTAAGTGCTTTCCTGTGAAGGCAATTTTGGTCCAAGTCTATCCTTTCCCTTCTGTTTCCTGGTATCTTTTATTCCTTTGCTGTAACCAGCTCTCTTAGAATCCCTTTTTCCTTTTCTCGTGATGCTCTACTTATCACGAAACCTTTTAGGAGGAGAACAGCTAATTAGAGTATTAGACCAAAGTAACGGTAGGTGCTTACCACGAGAACAGAGGACTCAACTGGAGCAGTGGTTGAATACAACCTCCTCACTGTAACGCACCCACTCTTTACTGTAGCTCCTTGGTTTCAATTTTGATTTTGCCAAAGACCAAAGTAGCAGAGGCACTCAGATGCACTCAGAGTCACGGCTCATTGCCAGAAAAGTACCCAGGCTTTCCTTTCTATTTTCTTCAGTGAATCTTCCAGGACTTTCGATGTGTTCTCTTTAGGGTCCGTTCACACAGCGGTGTTATGTTGTTCTTCGTTCGGTTGCAGTTCCTGAAAATGTCAGCGTGTTCACGTTATAGGTCTAGGGTCCGGTGGGTCTCTTTGTTCACACACATATATATATATTATATATATATATATATATATATATATATATATATATATATATATATATATATATAAGATAATATATATACACCTCTCTTTCTTTTGCCTAGTGACTCCGTCTTTCTCTCTTCAAATACCAATGATTGAAAGGATGAATTATGAAATCTAGGCTATAATGCCAAGCACTGGGACACTTTCAGCTATTTAGTGCTCAGCGTTGGAGTGGTTGGACAGCGAGGTAAGGGAATCCTGAAAATACAATAATCTATAGGTGATATATACTCTTATAAAACCCAACAGTTGCTCTCTCTCTCTCTCTCTCTCTCTCTCTCTCTCTCTCTAATAATCATTATCTCTAACTTTTAACTTTTTAATTCCCGTTAATCCACCTAATCAATTAATTCCGCCCACCCTACTGGTGCTCTAAAATTGCCACCAATTTAACTTAGTCCATTTGTAGTTAATAAAATCAATGAGCAGAAAAAATAACACTGCCATTGTAGTTCCTGGAAAGGCTACAAGATCAGTTGATATCAAGTTATATCCAAAAGTTTGCAAATGGGGCTTTTGTCGCAGTTTACAACTAGTCTTATGGGTTTATTATACTTTCTGGAAAATATAATCGGTTCTTTTTCTCTGGGGTATGACATACAGTTCCACGTAAGCTCTTGCCACTGTTTGTAGTACTAGTCTTCAGAACCAGTGACGAACTCCATTTAAGAAGTCAGTGTGCATGATACCTGGTACATAAAGTTCACATTTTCCGGCAGAATTACGTATTGGCGTTCCGTTCGTCATAGTCTTCTTCGATATGTATCCGAACCGTACGAACTAAAGTCCTACGAAAGACGAACCATAAACGGAACTTATAGTGCGCAAGCTATCATAAATTTCTACCGCAAAGTAATTTTAAAGACGCACAGAAACCAAATGTTTCAATCGTAAGAAATGAATCGACACTGACCACACCCGCGAGTTCTGTTTAAATCGTCTCGGGTAAAATACGTTAGTTTCCATTTTACATACTATGTAAAGTTTTCCATTAACAATTAATGCAACAGCTTCCTCTTAGACGTTCAACAAAAGCTGTTTCTGTCTCCGTGTCTCTTCGTTAACTGCATGTCCTTTCAAACAACCGTTTACTACCAAGTCTAGTCTTAAGTTTAGGTTAATATAGTTACCAAATTATAAATAAATGGGAAACTAATCGATAGCCGGTAATAAAGTCAAAGGAAAAAAGTCACAATTTTGGCTAGGAAAAAAAGTCACAGGAAAAAAAAGACACACTAATTTATGGTGGCCGGTAATAAAGTCACAGGGGGAAAATTCACAATATTTCTTGGGGGTCATTATCTTTTTCATATTTACAGTCTTTTGTTTATATTTATAAGGAAATCCCAACGGGCTTTTACTATACACGCCGCAAAGGTGGATACATACCGGGTGAAAACCCTTGGGGGTCATTTTCTAGGAAAGGTTATTACGACTTATTTTTTTACTTGGATTCACTAAATCATATTGGCTTTTAGGGCCTCGATTAATCCCTTGCCCCTTGCTTCAGATTCCTAGGGCCTGTTTGCAAGTTTCTAACCCTTGTTTTGGGAACGAAGTCATTTAACAAACCTACATAGAATCAATAATGTATTACTGATATCGTTAATACAGTGTAGATCAGAGTAACAACGCAAATCTAATAAGGCTGATTTCTGCATTCCAATGACATAGCCCAAAAGAGAAGTCCCGTTCTAATGGACTGCGTAATTAGGAACGAAAGCGTTCTTTGAAACCCCAGCTTTCACCGGCGGTGTCGGATTTGAAAGCCAGTCGATCTATCTCATTCCTTTACACAGACATAAATTAACATTCCGCGGGTGCAGGGAGGAAAATGAGCTGGCCAGGATGGTGATCTCTCTAATGCAAACAGAACACTAGAACCTTTATCATGCCCTCATTGAATCTCAAAGTTAATTTGCTTCGAGGATGACCCTTTTTGCCAGGAGCCCCTGGCTGGCGCTTTTAAACTTCGTACCCAGGCCGCAGTGTTAATTGACGACGGACTGAAAGGCGCCTTATGTTCAAGGTTAGTATTTGTCGGTAAAGAGTGGATACAAGTCTCGAGTGACAGATGGCCCATTCGTTATGACTTTTACTGCTCGGTGGAAAGATTGGTAGTTCTGAATGTCCCCTGAAAATAGACCGTAAGATTTTCATTCATCATATTCAGACAATGAAACTTGCTTTATGATACTTATTATTCAGTTAGTTGTAAAAACACCTTGACGGTTCAGTATAATTGTATAATGATAGGGTAAGATCTGGACGAGTGATATCAGAATTTTAGGATCGTGGATCTATTTGCAACTGTCTATATTTGGTTGCAGGAAAACCTACATGTGATGATTACATTAATTATAATGATTACCGTAATTGTCTCACTTGTTCGTCAGAGATGAAGGGCCTGATTCCCCGGAATTGTCTGTAGTAACAATAAACACATACCGTTTACTTCTTAGACCTAGTTTCATCACACTTGCCGAGTCAGGATTATCATGAAAAGCTCGCGATACAACGGTAGGATTTATCAGCCCGTGGAATTACGATTAATTTAGAGAAAAAAATTATTAAGAAACAGAAAAATCACAATTACCCTTAATACATAATGGTAATAATATCTCCTGCACCATTACTGTTGGCAACCATAATTTTATAAAGGAAAAATACTTATAAAGAAAAACCACTAAACCGAAGACATTGTCAAGACCGGTGTCCGAACACACGAACAACTAACCGTTTTAATTTGAAAAAGGGAGTATACAGTGGACGCCACCACTAAGTTATTAGAACTAAGCAGCTTCTTAATACTTCGCTTTTCAATTACTCATTGATTTATAACTATGACTAAATGCGCGTAGAACTGAGGTGTACATTCATCTTCTGCTATCACTGTATCAGGTTATATTAAGTAAAATTAATTTTAATTACTTTGGTAGACTGTAAACTTTAGTCCCACAGATCTGACGTAAGTGATATTACAGTATCATTTCAAAATTGGTTTTTTAATAATCACTGGGTATCATACATCTTTTTTTTTTATCAAAAAGAAGGAATATAAAACTTCATTTTTGCAAGTCGTAAATTTCAAAGTTTACCCTGAAGAGAAGTGGAAAACTATTTTCTTTGAACGGGCAAAAACACACACACACACACACACACACACACACACACACACACAAACTCACCATTCGACGAAAATGAAACGTACTCAGCCGAGCTGCTGAAATCAAACTCCTCTGATTTAATACGAGATGGGTATCAAACAAAGTTTTAAAACTGGAGCCGAAAACCACTTTAAATTGGCAAGAGCTATCCAACTTTCTTCTTGTCAGGTAATATCCACCGAACTTCCTTTTCAGCGTGCTTTTAAGAGGTACCAGAATTTGGTCGATTTTAAAAACGATATTAATATGAGGATTTATTCCCCCGGGTATCTAATTTTACTACTTATTGTGATGAACCTTCTTACCATGCAAAGAAAGTCAAATTTTGCAGCAGTTGATAAAATATCGAACCATGTTTTAACAGACTAAAAAAAATGTTGCTTTGAAGATGACGCGATAGTCACATGCATCTAACCAGCGGTGGAACTCATCTGACATTTTTATCAAGCAGCGGACATTAAACTCCATTTTATCGAGCAGTGGGATTAAGCCTCTCTTCTCCTTAAAGAAAAACTATCAATAAGGAATTTTACTTCAATAAGGAACCGACAAATTACCTTGAAGCGAATGGAAAGACTTCACAAACAGAATAGGAACTGAGCTTTTAGTAAGGCCTAAAATCAAATTTCATGCCCACGGATGGAAATTAAGTTTTTTTTTACCAAGGATGAAAGCTGAATATTTTTCCTAAACAGCTTAATGGACATCAAACTTCCTCTTAACAAGCAGCGTTACTCAAACTTGGAAACGATTTCAAACTTTCCACCGACAAAACAGGGGCAATGAAGAAATTTAAGTAAGAAATTCCAACAATAGACGAGAAATTCCAACTCCGTCTCGAAAGCCACCGTATAAACAGAGGATAATGGGCGATCATAAATACTCGACGGTCGTAAATGAAATTTGTAATGGGCCAACAGGTGGCATTTATTTTACAGTTTATCAAATAATGACCGAACATACTGTGTTGCCTTTCCAAAAATAAACGAAACACCGACTGATTCGGTGCTGATTATACGGGATAAATTAAAAGGAAATTAAATTTTCAGTCCGTACGCATTAATAATGTGTGGAATGTCCTTCGCTATAACTGTGTTAGAGTTGAATGTTGGATAATATTCATCCTCATAAAATACAAGGTCAATTCCCTAGAGGGCTCTAAAGAATTCAAGTTCAAGAGATAAAATAGGTCTTCAGTCAGACAAACAGTGCGATATTCAGGCTTCAGATGAAAATTATAATAGTGAAAAATTCTTTCTACTTGCACAAACAACTTCAGAAATCTGAGCTCTCATCTATTGTCAACATATGATCTAAAGGGTTAATGTATGTTTCTTTCCTGAAAGCACTGAATAACCTAAAGTCTTGAGAGATAATACCACTGAATCCAAATTCCAAATGTCAGACATTCATATCACATCAAGGCAATTCTCATATTTGCTTGCGTACATGAAAAATTATCGATATTGTGTATTAGCTATTCAGTCTTAGCAGAACTGCTGGCGATACGCTTGGTACTCAAGTTGAGAATCGTAAGTATAGCTGATATGGTGTAGTTGTTGAATAGTGAAAAGTCTTTTAAAGTTAATAGAAAAACAAATACATAAAATAAAGACTAATACTTTAAAGGAAGAACTTTTGCGCTACTAGCTGTAGCAGCTGATTACGATTATAAAAATTTGCCTTAAGAGAAATCAAGAAATTTAGGAGAGAACGAGTGAGAAGGGTCCCAGAATTGAAGATAAAGAAAAGACTGAAAGGAAAAATGAAGAATGAAAAATGATTGACCTGGCTCTTAGAAGGAGGATGTGGACCGCTGCGCGAGTGGCCCAAACACGCTCTCTAAGCGCGAGTGCACTTTGCATATCCCAAAGGTTGAGATTTCCGTAGAGCACGTCGTGCCGTCAGTGCAACTCACACGGTGCGTTATAGGCCTTGCTAAATAGAAGGTGTTTGCAGCGTCTCTTCAGCTCCCTAACTGCACCCACTTTTTAGCCTTTTACTTTACTTCCATTCCCGCTTCCTTTCTTCAATCTTGCTGTACAACCTCTCTAGCTATTAGTTTTTAATATAGAAATGGGGGTTTCCTCCCAGTTTTACCTTTAGGTTTTTGCATTTTAGCTCATTTATTTTCTATATCTTTTGTCGTGCTGTTCAATCACAACTCATTCATTTCATTGTCCTAAGAACTGACTGGCTTAAAATGCCCCAGTGCTTGTATGTGCAGTATAAATTTCTTGGTTCATTTATTCATTCCAGAGAAGAATCAGGAAGAATCTCTTCTGCAGGAGCTTTTTAGTGTCCTTAAAATTAAAGAGGCACAGAAGAAATCCCCTATTTTAGGTAAACAATGGCCTCCGACATCATATGACAGCAGTCATGGAATAAATGCTCAACATTTAAAGTACCAAATTCTTCACAGAATACCTCAGCCTGTAACTTGCAGAAGGCAAAAGTTTTGAGCATAGGCCTACCTCAAGCATTGGTCAGGATGGGACAAATGACAGGAGCTAATCTGTATTATCCTGAACTGCAATTTTTAAAATATAAAGTAGTACACATGCTTTGTGTTAAGTAACAATCCCACTATCGTCACTAGCTAATGTAGCTGTTATTTATATCAGTTATGGACGCCAGTGGTATAACATTTTCGCCTGAATATGAATGAAAAACCAAGGCTTACCAACCAGTAACTATATGCATTCGACTTTTTAACAATGCACCTTTTCACTGCTATAATATTACTAACATGGTTAACACTGCGGACAATATTCCTTAATTTACAAGTGATTACAGCTACTATTTTTCAACATGTGCTACTTAACCCATTTGTCACAAATGGAACTACTAGCACTTTTAATGATATCGTCTGTTGCTAATAACCACAATGCTGCTGCCATCGAGTTCTTTCCTGTCTGGCATAGGTACACATGTCATCATTGCCTTTGCTTATTTAGTCAGTTGTGTTACTACTTTTATAACTGTTACTATTGGCCAAAATCACGTTACTTTCAACATTATCGGTTATATTTTTGGCGTCATTATAAAAGTACAGTTTTAACTGGTAACAATGTTAGTGTTTGAGTACAGTCTTGAGAACCATAATTACTGTAGCCACAGCAATTCATGATGTATTGTTTTCTTCATTTCATGTCTATTAAATACTATTGGATGTGATTAATGTTTTGAATTTACTACAAAACAATTGTGTTATATATTCTAGATCGAAATGTCTTCCCAATTACCGAGAATGAAACTGAAAGTAATGCATTTAGATAATTGCGAAGCAGGGTGTTAACAATTCTTGTCTTTAAACATTGTTGGATTAAGTAAAATTCAGCTCTCCAGAGTAGTCTGGGCAGGGTCTAAAGTAAGCAGCAAGAAGTACAGTCTTTATTCAAAATGCTTTTCCCGAATACTGTTCTCAAACCTATAGTTATCCTACCTCACAGCATTACATAAAGCCTATTTAATTGGACTTTACGTTAATTCTGTCATGAACATCTAAGACATCACAAAGGTTTCCTTGCAATTCATAATTTATTCTTACAAATAAATGTACAGTCGTGGAGTTTATGACGCACTGATATTGATTGTCACGCATTACTGAAGCCTTTTTAAGTGTAATTATACGTTATTCATTTTGATGAAGCAACGTTCAATATATTTGCTTTAGTTTACCATTAATATTTGTTTTCTATGAGTATTTCCATTTTCTTTCATAAACTATAGCAGAGATGCATAAATTTCACTAAATTCCCACCACATCGAACGAGTTTGTTCTGTGTTTAAATAGGTTATGAATCTAATAATATTTTCAGTTTAGTTAACCTGCAACAATTGTTTATGTTCTCTTTTAAAATTATTATAGTGTTGTATAGTTACTCAACGGAATATAAACATACTATTTGAACCTGGAAAGTCTATTTAATCCTCAAATTAAGTGTAACCTATTAAAAATATCGACATTCAAGGAATTACTGAAATTAGTGCAGAATATTTGCTCACCCGTCTGATATGCATGCCATAACGTTATCTAGATTAACACATTAACAACTTGGTTATACATTTTCTTTATCCAATACGAAAATATGAAGGTTGTCACATCGTTTTATCCCATGTGTGATACCATTGATACCTTAGACAGCTACTAAATAAATTACAATAGATTGTAATAACATGTTATGGTACAAAAAAAAATTATAGTAAATTTATGAGAGCACTTGAGACACTCATTTGAAGTACATAACCTTTTTATGTGCTTAATTAGGTAAATCAAAATATATTAAAACAATGTCTTCAGAAAACGAAACAAAAGGGTGAACACTGACCTTACTTATAAGTTTAACAAAGTTAATCACGAGTCACATTCTGATACAGTACTCATGTATTGGAATTGAAATTTAAATAGGTCGGTATGTTCAATTATACTTATAATACCATAATCACTTAATGTAATATTCAGATTATAAAAGTAAGAAGAAATTTTCAACAAATACATGAATAATTCACAACAAGTAGAGCTGAGTACAAATATACAAATAATAAAAACACAAAATAAAGAAAAAAAAATTCAACAGGAAAGACTTGTGTAAGGTTGCTGTAGATGGCGCCACTAGTTAACCAACGACACTAAAAGAAATCAAGGATTGTAAATGTGTGACGTCATCGTGTCTTCTTTACGTTGGAAAAAGGTGTAAGGATTCAGTTTTGCCGGTGAACTTAGGTGGAACAGAGACTGAAAAACTTAGGATATTAAAAGTAAGTAAACGTTTTTTTCAAGTGTTTTGTGAGGAAGTATTGTTCTTAGTGTTCTGAAACTTCAAAGTTAGGTTGTGACCATGATTTTCTTAACAATGGAGATCGAACACCGATATTACAAATATATTTTTAGGGTGTTTCTACGTGTGAAGTGTGCGGTTAACCAGTGCGGGATTTAGGGCGTAAGCGGCATCTTTTCATCTGCTGGTGTCTGTGATTTCATTGGTGTTAGTGCTTTTTGAAAATGGAGAAACTTAGTATACAGTTGCTACTAAGAATGTCTTCATTGAGACGGGGAGGCTAGTTTTGTCATCTAAAAGCGCGGTTTCCTTGAACTTTAGTATCCTGCTAATATATAGTAGGTGTGGGCTTGTACTGACAAGTTATTCAGAGCAAGAAGCTATTAAGCATTCTGAAGACCAGAGTTGGCTTAGGGGCAGTATTTGATTCTTTAAGTCCCCTTGGTTGGCAGTAAACTTTTAAGAATTGCCATCAGGGCTTTTGAAGCCAGAATTGGTTCCTTAGTTATCCGTTCCTTTCATTACCAGTTCTTAACCAAACAGCAATATTTACCACGTTCGTTAACGAATTTAGTGTACTTTGTGGAGTTATGCAGTGATCCATTTTTAATTGGTCACGGTAAAGGGTTTATCTTAATGAAGGGGGGTAACAGGTGTCATTCGTAATAAATTCTTTTGCAATTTATCAGCGAGCTGTTATTCTACTGTTAAATTTTTCGAAAATTTTGCTAAACTTGCTGTTGTGGATCTCACTAGAGTAACCTAGAGCAGTTAATTTTTTCAACGTTCCGTACAGTTTTAAGTTTTATTGGGCTTGGGACTAGTATACTTTGAAAGTTGGTACCGTTAGCACCAATGTTTTAAGCTTTACGTACGGTACATTTACTTAAGGGTTCTATATACAAGGGCTCGTAATACAATGGAAAGGCAAGATTAAAATAGAATTAAATGTTAATAAGCTGTTGTCATTCAACATGTGCATAAGTTGCTGCGAAAAAATGTTGCATTGACTGGATTATCGTAATTTTGCTGAACTGGGACAGCGCATAAATTCTTGCAATATTCCGGTGTTAACATTAGGAATTAAGGTGGATATGTAATGCAGGCCAATTTGATACTAAATCCTGAATTTAAAAAAAAAACTTTGGATAAAGGGCAGGTGATCCAAGTAATGTCAACGTAGATAAGAATGGAAAACGCCCCGACAAGGCCTTGAATCCATATCTGTAGTGTTGAGTGGTTTTTCAGTTGATTCAATAGAAATTAGCTGAAGTATTAGTGCGTGATACTAGTTTTTTGTCGTTCATTTCCTAGAGTAGCCGGCACCATATGCGTAGGCATTGCGTTATGTAAAGTATGGCTTTGATGAGGACACAATGTGAAACTTACCATTAATGCTTATGGATCTTACTGTGATTTCAAGTATTATTGAGGAAGGAACTAAATGGCACAAAATCAAGGATGTACTAGTAATGAAGTTGTAAACTTGTCTAGTTTGGCTGAAAGTGGTTTGGAAACTATTTAGGCAGTTGTATTCATTGAAATCTAAAGTACTGGAGCTGATACAGGGAATTCTCGAAAAATTTTCCAGATTACATGGGGAAGTGGTCGTTTGATGGTAATAGTTTGAACTATCCGTACGAGAACTGTTGGATGGTTTTAATACCCCCATAAGTAAATGGAAGGATTGTAGTGGCTCCCATCAAGAAAATGAGATACAGGAATCTTCTTTACTGAAATTAGTCACCTCGGTTTTGGGGGACTTTATATCCAAAGATACACCTATCTCTTACTAATTTAGCTTCTTGCTGATTTTGGTTAATTTTGAAGGTTTGTGCTACAGCCACGTTTTTCCCAGTAGTATTTTGTTACTAATATAGACTGGTTAGCGTAGAATAGGTTTTTTTTCCTCTGTAGTGGGGAACTGAACGATCAAATTGTTTCATTTAAAGTAAATTTGCGTTCAAAGGCATTCACTAAAATATTCGGAAGCACGAGTAATGCATGAGCAGTTAAGAGGGCAGTGGAAAATTAACTATTGTTTAGGAACCTGTTAGCCATGATTCTGGGCCGCTGTTAATCAAAGCAATCGGATTAAATGGTCATCCAGAGATAGCTTAACTGGTAATGCTGTAATGCATAATTCCAACATTAAGTTGACTGTATTCTGCAGTGGTGAGGATTGCAGCCAGATTTCAACTAGGCGTCCAAAATGCGTAGTTTGCCTTCAGATGTTTCGAGAGGAAGTGAGTTGAAATAAACTGAGGTGGAACTGCGGTTGTCATGCAACACCGAAGTCCAGCACGATTATTTACCAATAAGCCTGTGGCAGTTTTATTATTAACGATGACGCTAGAAATCTTGGTAGTGATTATTCAAATTTTTAGCTTTACAGAGGAAAAATGCCAATGCTTGAGGTGTAATTTCACTAAATATCATTAAAATGCGTCTTTAATTTCTATTTTGCGGTCTGGGGATATGTTTGGGTTCAGAAACGAAACTCCGCTTAAATTGGAAAGTCAAAGAGAAGCTTTCAGTTTAAAGGAAAATATTGACACAGCAACGCTGGTTATTCGCGGCCGATAATAGAATAAGGCATTTAACCATTGATTTGTAGTTCAATGTATAGTAATAGACGGCTCGAAACTGCAATTTTAGTCCGAAAATTTAACCTGACCGTCGGGGTTGCACATTAACTGATCCTTTGCTATCTGTATAGATGTTTTTAATAATGCAACTCTTAAGACCACCAGATCTTCTGTTCGGTAACTTCGAAAAAACACATTTGAAGATTAATATCTTAATATCCTAAGAGACGTTGATTAATTTTTAACTAAGGTTGTTTGTAATGCTCTCTCGTTTATCTCGTTTATCTGCCATATAAACATAAGTTCTAGGATTTAAGGATAATTGAACTTCAAATGGTGAGAAACTTCAGTTTGCTCAGTTTACATGTGATGTAATATAGGAGTTCATACTCCCAATAGCAGTGATTTGAGGGAAAGTTTATAATCGGATGATTGTTTTATTGGGTGAAATGGCTGAGTGTAACTACAGGAATATCCAAAATTTTATTATTATTTAAAATTGGGCTGAATCTAGTTTTGTAATTTTTCTTGTTTTCGTTGTAGACTGAATTTTACAGAACAGCTGTTTCCAAGCTATAATTGCATCTATAGACTGATGTTCGTAAAGTTGGATGTCCCTGTAAAGTAGGGCTGTACACTGAACGTTTCAGTATGTTTGACTGGGTAGTGATATGTAAACTTATTAGGGAAGTTAGAGAATAACAAACAAGAGGAAACAAATTGAAAGTAAAGATGAATTTTCGTTAGGCGATAGTGTATAAATGCTTGTACGGGCAGTGTTAACTTAAATATACGGAATTTAATCATTCAAATTAACTTCAACTATTTAGTAGGAATTTCTGATCTTCAGCTAGTTTCGTTCACGATAATGACTGTTGAACTAATGTGTATTTTTTCTTTCAGATTTCTAACGAACGTTTGTACACTGTAGAACGGTCGCTATCATCGTTACGTTTACCATCGCCGTTACGCAGATCGGTCTCTTGCAGTTATCGAGGATGTTTACTGATGAAGTAAGAAAACTAAAAGGGAAGTTATACTTATGTAGAGAACTAATACATTAGCAAAGTAGTGGGCTATTTTTCTTAACCTTTTGCCTGGTGTCTGGTGTTGGGCTAGTATCTCGAGTAATCTTTAAACTGTTGGCAGAAAAAAAAATGTCCCAGCTTTCCAGGAATTGACAGGACTTGCAAGAACCTTTACCCAAAATCCTAAATGGAAATAACAAAAGATATTAAGTTATGACAATACAGAGTTGAAAATAAGAGGTAATTGTTCTCAGTGAGACATATCAATTCTCAGTGAGTTAATATTAAAATGAGAAGGGGCAGATATTTAAGTCTCTGATGTTGGGAAACTATAGTGATTGAGGTAAATGTCATAATGAACATTATTAAAATAAAGGGCCACTTCGTATGATTATTACTATGCATTCCTCGGTCGATGATTGGAAACAAAAACAGGTCTCAAGTGTCCACATCTAAGAAAGCAAAATTGAATTTCAGTTCAATAATTTTTCCCACTTTTAATACTAAACATTAATGGAGTAAGCTGTTACGAACTAAATCGACCACTATGCATTTTATAAATTTGACACTAACATGGTTGCATCCATGTGTTGAATTCATTAACGAATGTACGCAAACCATTTAGTGAAATGTGGGGTCTTGCCGAAGTGGCAAAGAACTAAACTTGCTCTTTAATATTAACCTAGTATAAATAGCGACTTGACGCACGGTTTTAATTTAAAATAAAAATCTTGCTGTTGATATATATGATAGGTACCTGGGAAGTTGAGCTGTGGTGTGAAGTAACCATTCATATGGCGGCAGCCTGAACGAAAACCCATTAATTTTACTAATTTTTTCATATGCATTTAAATTAATATTCTATTCCTTAAATTTTCACTTTCATATTCTCGCGGTAGTAAACTTGCCTTTAAAATGCGGTAGTTTTAAAGAACCCTTGACTGAGTTTTCTTTAGCTATCAATGAAGTTTTGCTTAGTAACAAATCAAAATGTTCCCGCAATGTCAAAAATTTTATGGAATTCACTTTAGTATGCCAAGACCTCAGGCTGATTGAGCAGCTTGATTATTTTATTAACTTTAAATCCATTAGTGATTTGACATTAGTCTGCTAGTGAAATTGTATCCATTGGTGAGAATATATGAAGTGAACTTTCGGCAGTGAGAGTGAGTGAGATTCCTTGCGCAATGAAATAATTATATACGGATTGCCTAAATGTAAGGACAAGGACGCGAGCATGAGAATTATGAATATTTTATAGTGAATAGTAAAGACCCTCCGCCTAGAAAATTAAGTTTACCCATATGTAGAAAAAAAAAAATTGGTAGTTGCATGAAAGAAACAGTAGGTTGGAAGAGGCGTATGTTAGCTACATAGTCGCTATTGGCTGCATTGCACAAAAGGCTTTTGTGTGTTTTTTTTTAAACTTAACCAAAGTTAATGGAGTGAGAGTAGTTACTGAATATATGTTCGAAATAAATATCAGAATACCTAAAACTAGGTAAAACTTTTTAGATTTAATATAGTTAAGGGTTTATTGTAGGCAAGTACCAGAGGAATGTTAGGATACTATATACAAATATCTAAACGGGAATAAATCGGGTGATAGATGAAATAACTGGATTGTCTAACGGTGTGACGAGCTAGCTTTTATCAAACATTTGTTCAAAGGTTAACCATGGACTAGACAGTGAATGGTGATAGTTTGCTTGGGGAAAGTGATGACGAAGCGTAGGAACTAGAGGAATTTCCTAATCCTATTGACTTAACATCTAAATTGGTAATTAACACTTCAAAACTTCAGTGAAGTTTGTTAGCATGTTGATATGCTTTTGCCCTAATTAACTATTGGTATGATTTATGAATATTGAGGGTCAACGAGCTAGCAACATTTACTTCACCTAGAAATGTCTGAAAAGGCTTCCACTGAGAAAGTGTTATGGAAGACACTATAGATGTCAAAGTGAAACCACAAATGTCATTGTGAAATTAGTTGTCAGACGGAGTTGTGGCGATTAGTAGATGGATGGTTATAAAAATGGTACTGTTGGATTAGTAGAGATTAGGCAGTCGTCATTAAGGACTAGTTGGTAATGATGGAAGACATAAACCATATGGTAATGTGGCGTTGACTTTTTTTTCAAAGGCGGAAGCTGGAACGCAGGCTGGCAAGTTGTTCTTGATGCATGGTTGCAGATTATGAAAAATACCGTTGGATTGAGTGGTGTGCAGTGCATTTGAAATGAGTTTTTTTTAATTAGGTTTTTGATTAGGTTATAGTAGTTTGCTTGTCTAATCGCCTAACAAGACGCTATCCGAAGTTCTGAACCACAAACACGGGCAGTGCCTGTCAATAGTGATTGCTTCTGACGTCCTCAGCACAACTTTGCTTTTCCTGTTATCTGGTAAGTGTTTGTCCGACGAACACTGTTAGACCGTGTGTACGCACCTTTACTATTTTCATATGGTTCACCAGAAAATTCTTTCCTCCATCGGTGTACACAAATCAAGGAAAAAGTCGGATAACTCGAATGTCATTCAGACGTCTCTTCAGCCTTCCCACCAAGATCATTTATATTTTGAATCTCTATTTTTGGTACTTAAATGTATGACATTTTCGATACTCTTAATAATAATTTGAGGTACGATACTTAAGTTCAACTTTTTTTTTTTTATCAATTCTTAAACGTCGGTCCCTTTACCTAGCAGAATTAGTCCGTCCCCAGGTACCCGTTGAGCTTGTTACACAATTCCATTCAAGTAGTTTCGGCTGGTTTAGACTCTATAATTTCTTGTTTAATTAAACTATCCTTTGCAAGCAAGCTGAAAGAACTGAGACAAAAGCCTGTATCCAAAAAAACTTGGCTACTTAACTAGGGTAGTAAATTTCATATGCAAATAATTGTTGCTGTTGATCTTCAGCACATTACAAAGCCGCTGTTGCGGGACTTTAACTCGAGTAATGTTGGGTCCCAAGAGGACATTTGACCGAAAAATCCATTATCAATCTCTTGCTGTAGTTGGTAGAGGTGATACACTTCTCATAGAAGGAAAACAAAACTGACCTTTAGTTTTTATAAAGATAAACAATTAAGATGAATTAAATATCACCTTGTGGAGAACGCATGGGCTTCAAGATTACAAGACAGTGGTAATAGAGTACATGAGTACATAGAGTACATATGAGAAACCCCCTATTATCTCGACAAGGTAGTCCGTGCCCCGCCGGAATCAAGATTCCTCTGAGGAAAGGGAATCAAAACCTCGCACATCCGTGAGATTTACTGCAGTAAATCAACGTTTACACTATACAATCTCATCAGATAAGACTATCAAAGTACTTTCACAAACTTGCAATGTCATGGGAAAAGACGAATGCTACACAAGCATTTAATGTCTCTGGCATGTCAAATATTCTACCATAAATTGTATGAAGCTATATAAATATTAATCTGAGCTGGTTCCCACAATGGAGTTATCACTGAAGGGAATGAGTATACGAATATAACAGGCTAGTCTGCAGCCGTCATGACTTAAGATCAAACAACAATTTCTATGAACGGTCGTGGCAATGTTGAAAGCGATTATGAGGATAAACTGGTGATAATTCAAGCAGAATGAATTCTCAGAAGCCTCCACGGCTGATCTTGGTATTAAGTGCGGGTTTGACTTTACGGTCTGAGTTCTTGAGAAGGTACACTTTCTCCTCTTGCATCTTGACACTAAATGCTCTTCAGCCAAATTACTCGAAGAAATGGTTGCTGGACTTTATGCTTTTCTTAGCTGTCAAAATCAAGTTATTGTAAGTTGGAAGGGTACATAAACTGTATCCATAAGTGCAAGGAGGAGGATGTTAATTTTTACTTTCAGAAAAAAAAAGTCCATCTCTAGAGCGCCTTCCCATTTACGGGTTGCCAAAGAGCAAGAGCCTGTGCAGGCATGAAGCCACCTTAAATTACAACAAGCAATTTCCGTCAAGTTCTGTCCGACAAATAATGGAGAGAAAAAACATGGAACAAAGTAAGGGGTTAAGATAATACTGTAGATACTAACGGTGGAAACTGCAATGTAATATAGTTAATACAACTGTTCTCAACTGAACTTAAACCTCATAACCTCTTCGTACCACCCTTGACTGTACTTCAGCTACGGTGGCTGGGCAAGTTGAAAACGTTGGAAATGGAATTTTCTTGAATTAACGGTAGTAAAACAGTTTTGGGTTTTGAATTCCTCTTTGGCTGCAGTTGTTACCAGAGGTGGTGATGGTACTGCACAAAAAAAAAAAAAAAAAAGACGTACCCTAAGGTTGAAGGTAGTCTTTATATGGTAGGGGAATGATCAATTGTCACCAGAGGTGGTGATGGTACCATACAGAAAAAAATAGCAATCAAAAGTACCCTAAGGTTAATGGTAGTCCTAATATGGTCGGTAGAATGGCTAATTGAGAGGTGGTGATGGTACCGTACAGAAAAATAGCAATAAAAGTATCGTGAGGTTGATGGTAGTCTTGATAATGGAGGTGAAATGACCAATTGCCAAGCAAACTCCTTTGCCTTACGTTCGTTTCATATTTAAGCATTTACTTAAATTAGCTGTTTCGACCATCCTGCAATTTTAAAAGTGAAAAATAATGAACTCAGTAAATTCTTTATCTACTTAGTTTACAAAGAACAACCATTCAAAAAAGTAAATCAGACTTAAAGCAAAATTAATTTTAAGAGTCTGAAGGCAAGGTTAGTAAACTATTGTTCTTTATAGATGCAGAGGTACGTTTTTATAGTTATTGATGAATGACATTACGTATTTCGTGACAAGTTGCTCAGCCAGAGGTTAAATTCCTTTCTCCAAGAAACAATGTTTTCAGAATCAATTTACAGAAGTTACAGTTTCCTTTGTTAATGCTGTGAAGGCCGTTAATTCTTTTCCAAATAGAGAGGTTGTCATTACTGGTGGCTGTTGGCCTTTGTCAACATCAACATTATCGACAACGGTTTTTCCCTAAATGGGTTAAACATGAAATGAGTATATGAGTTCTCATTTTCTTCATTCCTGTGCCTCATGAAGGGTCCAGCTGAATACAATCCGGCTTTTCGCCCATTTTCCATGATTTCTTTGGCATTTCTACCAGTCGTCTTGCTGCTACCTAAACATCAAATGCTTTTCTGACGAGTTGTTCCTCATCTTGTCCCGTCACATGGCCCAAACCATCTATTTTACAGCCATTGGATATCACTGTAACATTATCATCTTCCGAAGATATGGGCGATGAATCATAGCACAGCATAAGGACACCTTTCCCTAATCTCTATCATATCTTGACTGACGCCCATGTTCCTAAAGGTCTTGTGCATGATTCATGAGGCTGGTTGGCTAATTTAACTTATTAGCATTACAGCAACCTTTTTGCACTTGATCCAGGCTGTGCTCATTCTTTTACTTACTGTCGTTTTGACAGTGTCCCCCTAAGATAATATATAGATTTTAACCCCATTTTTAAACTCGCCCTGCTACCACAAGAGGTTGAACTGCCTCTCCTTTCATTTGCTCTGACTATACAAATTGTACATCGCAAATCTGTTAATCTTTATATATTTTGTAATCCTGACCATCCCGTGTGAGACGGTTACATTTGGTACAGATGTAGTACTTAATCCGGCAGCATTTACATGGCCATTTCCATTGTATTTTTCATATTTCTACCAGCTCTCCAACATGGCCACTTTGTATTTTTTAATTTTCTTCGGGTTTTCCAGATTATGGTGAAAGAAAACACGCGCATTGCCTTGTTTCCTGAGATCAATGATAGTTCTCAGTCATTCTTTCATTTATTTGTTTCCTTTACACCAATTATTTCATCTTTGCTACTAACCTACTTTTTTATACTATTATCCCCCCTCAGTTTTCGTGCTCATTTTTAATGAAGGTTTTATTTCTATTTTTCCCGGTGATTCCAAAAAAAAAAAAAAAAAAAAAATCCGGGTTTTGGGCCACCTATGGACGGGTCATAACTCAAGATTATAACCCACATACTCGGAATTCTCACGAGGAAGAACATTTGTTTGTAAATAAAGTGACGTCCCATGTGCATGGAGAGAAAAGTGGGCGGAGAGAATATTCCAAATCATTCGATCATTAGGGCATTGTGGAAGTGCGTTACCTATAGATTAGAACAAAACAGCTGGCTGTGACACCTGTTCTTAAAAAGTGCAATGTCCTTAGTTTAGTTTAGTTTTGAGTTATCAATGTTTGCAATAATGTGCCTTGTGCTGTTTTTATAGATAAAAATATAGTTCGTACGTAAGCCAAATTTGAGCAATATAAATTTTTATAGGTTTCTTGGACATGTTTTAAATAAAGTAATCAGCCAATTTTGACTAGTATGGATGCAGTGGATTTTTAAGCATATTTTAAAGTAATCAGCCAATTTTGACTAGTATGGATGCAGTGGATTTTTAAGCATATTTTAAAGTAATCAGCCAATTTTGACTAGTAATGGATGCAGTGGATTTCTAAGCATATTTTAAATAAAGTAATCAGCCAATTTTGACTAGTAATGGATGCAGTGGATTTCTAAGCATATTTTAAATAAAGTAATCAGCCAATTTTGACTAGTATGGATGCAGTGGATTTTTAAGGCCAGTTTTCCAATGCTTTTGTTGGAACCTTTCTTTCAGTGCCTGTCCTAGTTAAACGTATAGTTGCGTTTAAGGTACTAAATAATTAAGAGTTTTAAAGTATTTGACAAGCTTATTTCCATGTAATAAAAATGTTTTCTTCAACAGGTATCCAGTGAAGGTTGGTCAGCACGTACTGTTTTGGTGATTCGTGCATTTACCAGTTTTATTCCGTGATCAGGCTTGAGGCTAAGAGGGAAATAATAGTGAAATAGTGTACAGACAGGTATGCTGTATTTTACTTACTAAACATTTTGTGAATACTGATTACCAATATAAAGGGTATATTACGTTTTTGTTCCTTTGCATCTGAGAGTTTAAAAGTCCCGTGTGATTATATTACGTTTTTGTTCCTTTGCATCTGAGAGTTAAAGTCCCGTGTGAATATAAAGTTAAAATGATAGACTAAGTTTAATAAAAATATTTTTAAGTATCTTAAACTGGTAGCTTGCTAATATATATACTAATGAAAAATTAATTTCAGATATACCGAAGCGGGCTGTACGGAAGGAAGAGTATACGAGGATGGTTGAAGTCGATGGAGAGAACCGGCAAAGGACGCCCTTAAGAGCGAGTCATAATCCCAAATAAGAAGGCCCTGAAAATATCATTCTTTTCCAGGTTCTTTACCCTGTTTGCATTTAGTACTAAATGCAGTGCAGGGACTGTAATGGTACGCCAATCGTCGATGAGGCTGGAGATTATGCACTTTCCAGACATTAGTAAAGGTCAAACCAGTAAAATATATCTTACTCTTACCTTATAAAACACCACGGCAGTGTAAAAAAAATACCTGGTCAAATGTAGATGTTTTATAAACAATCAAACACTGTACGAATTTTCTTTAACAGTATAATTTTAATTTGTACAAAAGGAAAACATGAATCACACAATCAGATAGGAGCTAGAAAAAATAGTCCAGAAAATTCTGAATAAAATATCTGCCCTGGATTACCGGCTACCGTACTATTTTTCATGACGCCGGACTTCAATCTCCTCGTCTTCCGTGGGAGGACTATCAACTACTCTTCTCTCGATGGTAAACGCATTTTTCTCATGACGCCGGACTTCCATCTCCTCCTCCACTCTTCTTCTGTGGAAGGACTTTCAACTGCTCTTCTCTCGATGGTAAACGCATTTTTCTCATGACGCCGGCCCTCCATCAACTCGTCTTCTGTGGGAGGACTTTCAACTGCTCTTCTCTCGATGGTAAACTCAGTGTGGTTCCTGTAAAAGGTGAAAAAAGACTTTACAGAACTTGTAAACTTGAAATATTACGATAACGTACGAAATCCTCATACTTCAGATATGGCAACCAGTAATTTTGCTTCGCAATGCACTTCATGGCTTCACGACTACGGCTGTCCTCTCTGACTGAACAGAAGAAAAACAAACCAATCTCATTCAATTCCTCATCCGAGGAAGTTTTCGTGAAGGTTCGTGTGCACTGCGAAACAAAATAAGATTCCTTTTCTAAATGTATGAAACTTTCGTACACAAATTAATGAACTGTTTTAAATGAAAGAGGTAACTAGCAACAATTTAAGAAGGAAACCTTGGAATTCACCAATGATACAGAGAATACGAACTATATAAATGACAGAAAGGAACATTTAAAAATCATAAATGATACCATCGACGTAAAGCCTTCAGGTGAAGGATCCCAACAATATAAATAGAAACGACCGTTTAGAAGTGACACATGGAATACTTGCAACCAAAAGCCCTTTATTGCATAAAGCAATATGATAGTGAGGAGGAACTATGAACAATTCTGTAGGACGAAGCGAGAAAAATATTGCAATGTTGATATAAATTCTGTAGAGAACTACAGCGCTGATTATTAAATTCTGTAAAACTACATCAGTCTTGAAGGGGAGCATTCGAAGTCCCAAATATACAAAGTGTATTGTACCATACTAACAATCGCACATTCTTTAACTGTATCAATGTTCTTAAATAGTTGATTGTCTAAAGAAGAGCAAATATCTCTTCCTTACACTGTCACAAAACACAGCAAGTCTGTCTCAGTGGGGCCAACCCTCAGTATAATAGACTAAACAGTCTTTCTAATAAGGGACCCCAAGACTTGAAAGAACCAAATCAATACTTTAAATCAAAAGAATCCTGAATACTTGGACATTTAAAAGCACAAGTTTTCTGGAATATTCACTAAATCACAATTTTCATACGTTGTCTTTCAATCAATTAATCAATCGAGAGAGTGTGTCTCATGGACTTACAAAAAGCACTTTAGTAATAAAAGACCGAACTGCAGGAAATATGAATCAACTAGGCATCAAATGGGATTACTTCATAAATATAAGCACAGCCCAAAGCTATCACACACTAGATTGATAAGACTCACAAGTCTTAAAGATGGAATGAAAAGTGACAACAGCAGAAACATATCACAAACCTTAAGAATCCCAAAGCAGGAGGCGACAAAAATACAGTTAGATCCCCACAAAGAAGGTTAGGATGTTCTCCAGAACTTTAACCATAGATCAGATTTACAATCTACAATGATGTCAAGTTTTGGAAATCATCAGTTAAAAGAAAGTCAAAATCCATTAATCTCAGCTAAAGTATAAATTTTTACAAATGCAGTAATTGAATAAATAAAATGTAACCACCATTAGTAAGAGAAATTCCTCCAGCCAGCCTGTGAAAGACAAATTAGCTCGGTGGTCTGATTAAATAACTAAATAACAACAACTTCTACATCACTTGAAACTTCAGTGCTTTTATGTTTTAATGGAGATTCCATCGTAAGAAAAGCACTCCATTTCAGCATTTCAACCTCCAATCTTGAACTCAATCCAAATAAAACCTTCACCTACAACAAAGAATTCCATAGCCTGTATAAAGGTTATCTGTTCGTCCCTGCACTCTCGCAATATGAGAGAGAGAGAGAGAGAGAGAGAGAGAGAGAGAGAAGAGAGAGAGAGAGAGAGAGAGAGAGAGATCCACTTTTTGAAACCCTTCAGCACAACTGTAAACCACAAACCATCCAAGTTGGGTGTAGATGGCATTAGGTTAACCATCTCATGCCATAAATCAATTCACTACTTAAAAATATGCAACAGACTGTAGGAATGTAGTGTAAACAGCAATGAATTAACAATGAGAAGCATTATTTTTGCCCAAGCATGAAAAAATTCAAAGATGAATTGACGTCTGCCAACAATGAAGGCTCCAAAAATATTTACCTAGCACAAATTAAATACAGCCTATCAAGGAGTGAATTTGACTGCTATAATATAGACCTCAGAGTTATTATTTTTCTTGAAATGTGAACCGGTAGCTAATTTAGCTGCTACTGTACTTTCATTGTAGACGATATCAACATCAACCAATCATATCTTTAGCCTACCCACTGCAGGGTTTCAAAACAAAAAAGGTATAAAATCAATAACTTCATAATATTTTTAAGAACTTTGTTGCTTTCTGAGTCTAATGGACTATTATAGTAAATTTACTAGCAAATGAACCCCTGAAAACTTAACAAAAAGCACCCCCAATAGATATGGACTAAGCATGCATTAGCACTGAGAAGTATGATATGTACTTTGATCAAAATAGCATACTTCACTTATTGTTGGTGCCAGTTCAAGAGAGCTGGAAGCAATTCTCTGCCAAAATCACAGTAATACTAGACATTACAGTTGGACCTCCTCAACCCTACTTCTGTGGACTAACAGTGACAACTGGAAAAGGAAGTTTTAGCCATAGTATTGGCATCTGAGAAACTTCATCTGTACCTAAATGAAAAACCACCATGCAACGATGACCATACTCCATCTGTAAAGTGAATCCCCAGCCACCGTCCTTAGATGGGTTCTGAATGCTGTAACAGTGACTACAGAGCACAACAAAAGACTATCTATGCAACCAATCCAATTTAACAGGTAATCTTCAGAAGAGGAGAGGACTGAGAAAGAATTCATAAATTGCTTATAGCAAAGGCATTTTGAAAGCCATGATTGAAATATATACTGGAAGAATTCTGTAAATTCCAACAATAAAAGCTGAGGAGGAAGTCACTCTGGAAAGCAACTGGGCTGAAAAAGCACCTGCACTTTTCATACACGTTCCGAACAAATACAAACTGGGAAATGATGTTGCAAGGTTTCCAAGCTGTTATACACATGGCTGCAACAGCATTCATAAACAAATTGCTTATCACACACTCAGAAACTATCAAAGACACAAGCAGTTGTTTATGATTAAGTGCGGCTGCCGGCCGTCGGCCAAGACATCGAGGTAACCTTTAAACTTAGTCCCCATACAAGCTTGAGGGACAAATCAGGCGAAAATGTCAAGTGACCTTTGGAAGCAATTTCCGTGGATATTTGCAAGAAGTTGATCAGCGTACTTAACAGTAGTGAACCAGAATTTGGTTATCCCAATACCTTATAGTAGAGTCCAAATATAAAAACACTGCCAGTTATTTCCAAAATTATAGCACCACACATGGCATACCAAGTCCCCCATGGCAAACCTCCATGCAATTTTTTTTTATAATTCTCACAAAGACTAAGGTATTATGAGACCCCAAAATGACAACTTTACCCCGAGCACAGTGGTCAAGTTGTATGAAAAAAGTAACAAAAATTACACTAGGAACACTTACCCTGCTTTTAAGTAAGCTTCTTGACTTGGTCTAGTAATAATCCTCTTCATAGACTTTAAACAGCACGACATCATGTGAGGTGTGACTTCCATTAACGGCTTCATTAACCTACAAGAGGAATGGTTCAAATCAAGGATGAGAATAACACAACACCCTCACACTAAAAGCCCAATACCCCAAAATTAAGAGCAAAAAATAAAAAAAAAATGCACGCAATGACCTTGGATTAAAGCTAGAGTTGCAAACAATACAAAAGCAGACAATATATTGGAATAAAACTGGAAAAAAATTGCAATAGGGACACTTACATTGCTTTGGCAAACTCCTTGGCTTAATGCAGTACTCAACTCCTTAAAAACCTTGGCTTGGAAACCATAGGTGGGGGACGAGACAGTCTTCAATCATGGGCTGCATTATCCTATTCATGAGAAGGAATTGAAAAATTAATTAAACTCAACACACAACTGATAAAAAATTAAAAGGCACAGGTATACGCACAATGCACTAGAATTATAAGAGTTTTGTGCACAAACAAATGACGGCTATACAGTGTTTTGAAAGTATATTTACTGAAAAACTTACTCGCCGACTATTACAAAAGAAGCAATGATATACTACAAGTGAAATTCTATTTCTCTAACAACTCCACAGTTAAGAAATTTAAAAAAATGCAACGAAAATAATTCTAGAAAATGCAGCAAAGGTGGAACTGGTTGAAGTGTCCTAAAGAGGTTTCGTTGTATGAGACTGACTTGTAATAAATTCAACAACTGTTTTACAAAAATTTCAATATTCACATCCTAACAAATTCTTTCACACTTTTAATTAGTGATTTTATTACAGGTCACCCTCGTACAACGAACAGCTTCAGATAATTCATCCATTTACAACTATGCTGCATTTTAATTTTCCATTATTTTATGCTTATCCTGCGCCGTGTGTTATCACTTCCAGACATGAGCCAACTTCAATTGTATAGCACTCTGAAGCACCGAAAACTCGACTGTAATATAAAGAACAAATGTACAACTTACCCATTAGAGCAAATGTGCATAATTTCCTCTTCCTCTGGTCATGATTTACACGGTAGGAAAACTGAAGAAATGTTAAGAGCTCGTTGTACTTCAAGACATACTCAGGCTTACTAATGCCTTTAAGATGTGTCCAATAACGAAATGGTCTCAAAATGATTCTTCAGATAAAAGAAAACAGCCTTGCCATAGGAGCGATCTTTCATCTTGCCTGGAATGAAAGAATGGCCAAGTGAAAAAATCTATCATTCACGTTAACAATGAAGTACATGAAAATTTTAATATCAATGTAAAATACCAAATAACATTGGAGTACTTCTACGTTCTAGAAATATTTTTATGTTCTAGAATGCTGGGAGGATTCTGGAGAAAACAGCAATAGTTTCAAGACAAAAAAATGCTAAAAATCACTCACAAATGCCTCTTACTCTCAATAAAACCTTTATTCATTAGAGATTAGCCTCATACAGTTAGTTATAACAAAGTGGGCACAAAATTGCTGACTAAAAATCAGCAAGGCAATTTATAGATGACTGGCTATACTATATACCCTATGATCAACCTCGTTGAAGTTGACACTTCTGAAATGCTTCTGACCAGGTATGCAAAAAATTATAACTGGAGGGGAAGACAAGTGGGGTCTCGGGAGCGAACTTAGGGGCAAGCTGATTGAATGTTTAAAATTTGGTTTATATGAATCTCTACTTGTTCTGTAAAATTAAGGACAGTAACACCTCAAACTCTCTGCATGTTTCATTTGATCAGAGACTACCAGCATTTTTTTTTATTTTAGCTACAAGCAGATCAATTTAAAACTATGGTGTGTGGCTAAACTAAATAAAATGTAACACTTAAAACCGTACACTCCATTCTCATTTGTATCATTCAAAATATGCACATTCACATTGAACCTGTCTGGGTACCCAATACCTTTGTAGGCAAACTAATACAGAAAAACGTCTGGTGTCTAGTGTCTCAGAACTTACACACACAGGATTCGTTATTTTAAGTGAAAATAATGGAAGGCGAAGACCAAGTAGCTAGACAGCCACCTGGATATCTTTCAGTGATGGTCTAAAAGGTGGCCATTGTAAGCAATTCTGTTTAGAAGATAAACCACACGAAAACCGTTTACATTTAGGCAGAACAACATTCCAACAACTGTAGAGTGAAACCCACCATCCTCAGTTTAGGCAGCTATACAGTAAGTCTAGCTGTTCAAGATTAGCTATGTATTCAAGTACTGCATAAAAGAACTGACTCAAAATATTATCCAAAATCATCATTTAGTGTTATTCACGAAGAGATCATTTAATATGACCTAGCTATGAGATTGGCTAAGGAAATATACAACACAGTTTAACTGTAAGCCTTCCTGTGCAGTAGTTTAAATATAGTTTGTGAATAAATTGTCTAAATGTTTGCTCCTTAAGATAAAATATAAAAAACCTAACTACATATATACAGTATAATCAAATTTAATTTAACAATTCCAACAATTTCAAAATTTGAAAACCATCACTAGCCTGGCGGCAGATTCCATGGAGACATTTCTAGCAAGTCGTGGGTGGAATGACTATAAGAAATGACCTGTCACTTGCTTATTCACGACATCAGCAAAAGCTGCAAATGCTGACAAGGGGCCTGTAAGGAGGGGATAAACGGGGAATTTTCCTTCACACCGAGCATGGTGGTGTACTTTGGGATATTAATCACCAAGTTGATAAGTTTTCTAACTTTGACGAAACCACCTGCTCTGTTTTTATTGGTACTAAAAATCTTGCCCTATACAGCATTTCTATTCAAACTCCTTTACTTGCTTGGTTATTCATATGGCCATACAATCAACCTAACTCTGGTATCAGTTATAGTTTTAGTGTTGTATACAAGAATCCAGAACATGGTCCATAAGGAAGCTATGAGTGTGACTTATCAAAATTACAGGAATCAGCTGCAATCCCTGCCCCTACAATAGCTCAGTATATTTTTTGTTGAATTTTTACTCCACAAGAACTGTTACTAATTAGCTTTATCTCAACTGCAAAATTACAAAAAATGCCAAATGACCATCATTCAACCATTTTTGATAGTAAAGTCTAATGACTAAATGTACCATATTACCAACAACTAGACACAGGGTAAGTTATTGGGTGTATAATTTAAAGAGCCCTTGGTAAAATTAGGTTAGAAGACCCCGCTGGTCAGGTAGGACCTGAAGCATTATGTCACCCTTGGTTATATTGTATAGCCTTGAGGTCAGGATAGGTTGGGGAAGATTAGAGGTCCCACCAGCCAAGGAGACCTGGGTTGGCTGTGATGTACCCCTGCAATTTACCCAGTCACCATTTCGTGCTTTGTAATTTATTTCGTAATTTTTAATCACACAGCGGGTTTTACAGTGTCTGTCTTCCGATTTCTGCATTTCATATCTTGCTGGTGAAACGACTACATTTTTCCATCCAAAAAAACATTGTTCCCACCAAAGCGTCCTCCCCTCCCAAAATACTTGTTAAGCTATGGGAAAAGGAGACAATACACAAGACAGTGGCTTGCATCAGTAACATATTAATGAACGAATGAAACAAACAGGTGTCAAACCATATCTACAAGAAAATCTGCTCTTAGACTCTGGTATTAAACCCTCACCCTGAAAGCTTTTAACTGAAGATAGGCCTTACGTGGTCATTTATATGCCCACCTCAATATTGGCTAGAGTAGAGTTGGCGAACCTTTGTCTCAACCTCAAATAGGCTCAAGTATTCCACCATAATTTTGTAAAAATTTGTGCATTTACCATAAAACCAGAACTATGAAAAATCATTCTAACGTAAACAACCTCCAACATGGAGGCATTCGTGTTCTTTAAAAATCTTATAACAAAACTATTCATGCTACAGGCATAATAGCATATGACGTGGTTTGTTCTATGATCTCAGGTTGCCCTTCTATATTCTTTTTGGTCCACTAATGCAAATGTGGTATTTGGAGAAATTTATTAACTAGAATGGCATGACATTTCATTTTACAAACGCCTCATTCTTACAACAAATTGGTCAAGTTCGGCGTCTACTTTTAAAATAACAATGGTACTGGGCAACACTCAAGAAAGACAAAAATGTCTTACACGTTCTACAAAGTTCTACATACGTTGTATGGAATTATTTCCTAAACTTCCTATCTAATTTACTGAGAAGCACGAACAGAGCTGAGACGTCACCAATTCGATTTGGCATAAACATGGAAACCTTGAAACTTCCAATCTAAATTAAAAAAACACGAGCAGCTTGACATTCGTCGCAAAGTCATATGCCAATTTTAAAAAAACCCTGGAACTTCCATTGCATGGAATAAAACAAAGAAACTGGTTGAGGTTGACTAAGACACTTAAAATTCAAAGGCACTCAAGGAAATCTATTGATTTTATAGATTTGATGGTTTTAATATAACTAGGAACTAAAATATTTAACAACCTTTAGATACTGGAATTGCTAATGTTTTTGGTTAAAAAGCAAAAAGCTTCAAAATGTCTATATTCAAAATCAGATATTCTAAACTGAACAGCACTTCAATAAATATGGTTATAATTGTTCTAATTCTGTAAAGAAAATTCCTTCGGGTTTTCGACTTCAGCACCGAAAACAGAAAACGACTAAAGGAAGTGATTAACAAATTGAAATGTGTCTGGAATTTGCGAAGTTGCAAATTATAATTTGATTTCATCATTCTCCTCTCGTGGATTTTAAATGTCTACTCTGGTTGAATTCAGTTGGTTACCGAGTTCATCTTAACACAAATTACGGTTTGCTCTAAAGCACGAGTTCTTCCTGGTCTAAAACCAGCATCCATTTGAAACCACCTCGTTGGATCTAAAAATCTACCATGATTAAACTGTTTTCGAAGACATCAGCCAAAACGTGACTGCTAAAATCTAGCACTGCTGGAAACACGCAGGTATTAATTGTAAATGGAACAAATGATTAGAATAGTTACCCCGCAGCTCTTTATGTGGCATTTAATTTTACTAAAAATAATCATTAATAAAACATTTACAAGGAGAAAGGCAATACTAAATTTTTTCCTTAAAATAAAAAGGTTTTACTCAGCGAGTCATTTAAATAAAAAATACTACTTCAATATTTCAGTCTATACTTTAAAATTCAAAACTCATTTAAAGAATAAACTAATCGGCAGCTCTCAAAATCTTCAGTCAACAACCTGGACAACTAAATGAAAATCCCTGTTTATCAAGTTTTAAATCAACCTCAACAATGGAAAAGTCTATACATAAACTGAAAAATCTGTTGAGTAAACAACGTCTTCAACGTCCCCTCATCACTCAAATTCTCTTTAAGTTCTATACTTGGCGTTTAACTCTCAAGTTATTAATCAGGAAAAATCGTAATCTTATCGACTGAAGAACATTAGAGTAAACAAGGCGTTTATATCAACTTTGCAAATCTCACTCAAGGCTTATTTTTTAATCTATACTTCGCGTTTAACTGTCCAGCAAGTCATTCACATCAGCCCGAAATGGGTGGGCAATCGTTTCGACCATTTAGGCCGAACATCCAAACTGGCAAACGGACGAATTTAGATTTATATCGACTTTGTAGTACTAAAACACATCTCCCAAATATGTTTTCAACTAAAGTAATGGCTAACGTTGCATCCACCGCTTCCTTGGACATCCATCAACGTGCAGGCCGATAGCATAGGTAACCTTTTGACTAAACCTTGTGCGGTACCCGTGTAAAAAACAGAAAGCGAGATGGCTGACACTAAAAACTGAAAAATGTTAAGATTTTCTCTTAAGGTTCACGTTTGTAACTGCAAATGCAAAGCCAAATTTGTGGATGTGAACCAATAAAAAAGCCCAACGTCCAAAACAGTCATTGTATTTGAAAAACAAAAAAGGAAAATTTTCCGACTTCCATTGTAATGAGTTTAATTTCATCTATCAGCGTGCGTTTCCATTTGCACATATTCCACTTGCAGTCATTTGCACAAGTAAAAATAAAATGGAAAATTTAAAACTACAAATAAACACTCAATTACACCTACCTCATGTATTGACAATCGAGAGTTCATCTTCACACCAATACTACAACAGACCAAATGGAAAAAACACAAAGTTGAGTCTTGACATCGATATGGATCCTGAATAACTGAAACACTCAAGGAAACACAAACGTGAACTGTAACTCAAATGGTTCATACAAACAGAAAATGACTTGTAGCGCCATCTGTACTTTTGTTGTTCAACTGTTCGTTTGCGTGGTCTAAAACTCGAGTTTACGTAGTATGTTTATTTGTGTATTTTTTCCATATCCTTCAAAGCAAAGTGGTTCTATGGACCATATTTCGAAATAAATGTTGATTTTCTACCCTAAAATAATAATTCGAACTGGAAATAGCTCCTAGCCTTTAAGGATGCCATTTCTTCGGTTGACCTGATCAAATATAGTGTCACATTCATATGCTAATTATTTTGATTCACAATTTTAAAATGCTCCTTGCCAAACTGTCGTTTGTATTTTCTAATGAAAATAAAAGTCTTAACGTCTATCATAGTATTAGCATAATTGAGACTGGTTTATCCTGTCGGATGCAATAGTTCTGACCTTTTAGATACAGAAACGTATTGCAATCTCTACAATTTATGGCACACGGCATCACTCAAATCTACCTTCGAGGAATCAAGGTCTTTACAACTGCTACAGTTACCCAAGTACTGTATTAATGATAGGGTAAAATAGTATAGTCTATCATTTAACTCATGGCCCTACATAAAGAAAATGACCAATGAATGACTAAAGAAAATGAGGTAATATGAGTAACTATACCAATGTACTTAATTCCACGTTTCACTTGGTACAATATCTATTATTATTTCAGGATCACTGAAATACACAATACGGTCACAGACACTGTAGGTAACAAATGAGAAATTATATTAAACACACTGGCAATTGTTATCTGCTCTGAATGGCTGTTAATATGAAATTTCCCTTGGTTGTTAAACGTGGTCGACTTTCCTCTATTCAGTATCACTAAACGAAACTGGAACTGGTCTTTCGGTTGACAGTTTAAAAAGCACAAAACATGGGGCCAATAATAATGTTCAGGCATAAAACATAATAGTCACAAAAATATAAAAGGAGAGAGACATTGAACTTCGTTTATCTGGTGCTTAGGAAGTGAAGTGAGATGGTATCTTAGGTAATAAAAAAATATGGAGGTTGCAACCTCATCCATACACAGGAAAGCTCTTCTGGCTCCAAAGAACCCAAAATTGGGCAAAAAATAGACCGATTACTTGGTAACAGAACCTCGGTATGATACTGTTATGACAAAAATTTCTGAAATCTTTCGAATTTCAAGAATATGTTCTATAAGATTAACGTCCAAATTTACTCCCGTAGTCAACAGAGATATGTCTTACACTGAAAGTTCTATGGATAACAAACGGAAATGATGTTGAAGAGTAAAACAATTGATTGTAACAAACAGTTTATTTGAACAGGAACGTAAACGAATAGTTAACAAATTACAATACAAACACAAAGAAAGTAACTGCTACAACAAAACATGAAGTTGAAAAATAACTGAATTAACAAATTACAGGAACTTATTTCCAACTGAAAACAGCTACAGTCAATAGATTATCCAGCATAGTCTGGGCATTCTGGGGTCGTCCTAGCGGTGGGCTTCAGACATTGGTGCACTTCTTGTATGCAAGGCAGCTGTCCCAGCAGCAGAGGGCGTTGCCACTGCATTCGCTGTCAGCTTCACATTGCTGGAAAAACATTGCAAATGGTTTGTGTTAAGAGTTTTAGTTTCTGGATACAAATGCAGAGAGCTGATCCCTTAAAACTGCTGATTTTAATGTGAAAAATGTAGAAAAATGGGTATTTTCACTGCAGAATTAAATCATGGAATCTCTCTGAGTTTTTCATAGGGAGCGTCAACATTAATTGTTTCGACGTGTTCACTGTCACTAAAATATAAATCCTCGGCTTGAACAAACCGGATAAAATATAATTTTAATCAGCAGAATAAAAGGATGAAATGATTGAACAAACCGGATAAAATATGTTATCTTAATTATTAGGTTAAAAGTATGAAATGAAAATCATAATTATCTCCTATATACTCACACTTGGACCAGAGACAGAAGCAGCTCCTTCGGCCTGTCGTCGGTTGCAATCAAAGATGGGGCGATCGTCAACGGGACACTTTCCTTCAAAAAAAGAATAAAAAAGATATATTACTGGCACTGAGCGACAAGGGTACGGAAGGACTGCCAATAACTGGTGTGGACTCAAGACAAGATCGTTACTATAAAGACATTTAAGGCGTTCATTACCAGTGCAAAACAAGTTTGCGTTAGTTTAAGATTTAAAACTACGAATGCAGTCAGTTTTGGAGTTCAAGCTGGAGTTATAGGTAAGACACAGCCAAATTCACCTTTATACTAGTCGAAAACTGCTTCAAGTAGCTGTATGAGAAATTGAAAAAAAAGATCCTTTACTATACAGTATATATACTTATGGATTGCAAATTATGAACAATACACGGTAGACTGAATGTAAAACATATATTCACATAAAAGGAAGCTGTGAATCATTCACCGTGGTTACTTACGTCTTTCATATGTTCATAAATGTTTGTTTGGTTTCTTTAGACTCCAGGATGAACTATATACCAATACAGTAATTCTGTGACATAAAAAACTAAAAAAAAAAAAAATTTACATCTGACATAAACAAGGGGATTGCAGCTAAAAAGTTCATATTTGAATGTTCTGACGGGATTAAAAATATCATTGGTTTCTTGTACTTACGGTCACAGCATACAAGGTTAGGAGGAGTGCCACACCAATTGTCGCAGACTGGGTCCGGTTTCAGAATAGGCGTAGGTCGAGGGCGAGGGAGGTGTGGAGAGGCGGCAGACATTACGGTGCCTACCAGCATGGCCAACATCAACAACTTGCACACTGCCTGCAAACAAAATTCAACCAATAACACATTTAATAAAATATAGGTTTACTTTTCAGTTAGGCTAAAATATAAATAAAATATCAACAGTGTAAGACTTTAGCAGCATCATCTTAAATCCGAGATGCATTCACGATTAAAACTGAATAATATGATGCATCCGTATCTTTGAAAGTATTGAATAAGAACTTATGCATCAAAAGAGGACACTACCATTATTGTTTTAGTTTCCTGACAATATACTGAGCGAATGCTGATTTTGAACTAAATCCGAGTTGTATTGATGATAGATAATAAATAATTCGATGCATCTGAATCTTTGAAAGTATTGAATAAGAACTTATGTATCAAAAGAGGACACTACCATCATGGTTTTAGTTTCTTGACGAGACACAGAGCGAATGCTGATTCAGACGTCTCAAGTCTCCCTGTGTTGTCTCACAGACGAGGGAACCTTATATATGACGCCAAGATAGGAATTACCACTGTGCATGCATGCATGCAGTATCGGTTGCCATAGACCTACATAATATTATGAAGGAATACGATGATATACTTTATTTAGAATGATTATTTTTCTGGGGCTTTGCAACTTCTTTCTGATATTAAATACACATAACTGATGTGAGATTGTTTAGATTAATTACCTGTATGTAGATGGAAAATTCAACGTTTTCGTCAAATAACTGGCAACTGATTCTAGGAAAACGTAACCAACATTCCTATTTACCCAAGTCTCTCTCTCTCTCTCTACACAAAAAAGTCAATGAACTGGTATCTACAAGCAGAAGGAAAAACTTCTCACTTGAATCTTGTTGTCTAATCCGTCAATATATTCAAACTATTCCTAATACTTCTTTTGCTACTGAAAACACTGGTTACATAAGACACAAATTGTTTTGAGTTCTCGCTCATTTAATTAATTAAAAGCAAAAGAAATAAAAACCTACATGCATAATAGGATGAAAAGCCAACAACCTTGGGGCAAAAATAAAAAAAGGTTCCCAACACCTTTCTGATTGTTTACAAAGATTTTTTTTTTTTTTTACAAAATCGGCCTCTAATATTGCTTCAGGTTAAACTCCAAGAAAAGTATCACTTCAGTGCAGAGGCTGACTGTACTGCCAAACTAATTCAGGTCATAGAAAGCGGTGGTGGTGGTGGTGGATAAGGGAATGGCGGGGGAGTAGGGGGGAAGGAAGGAAGCTTAAGAGGACACAATAATGGGGAGAATAACCCTGAGTGAGGCGATACACCTGTTCCTTAAAAATGGACGTTATTGCCCAAGAAAATAAAAAAAAACCGTTAGTAGGAAGAAAATTCCTTGGCTTGACATGAAGGGGGGAAAGAACACAGGAAAATCATGCAGTCTGAGGATTAACAAGTATGAAAAAATATGCGATGTTGTTGCCTGACAGGAATTACAAGGATAAATGAGAGGAGACATTGTCTGAATTTTAATAGGGCAGTGTCAGTATATTATTATTATTATTATTATTATTATTATTATTATTATTATTATTATTATTATTATTATTATTATTATTATTATTATTATTCCATATGGAACAAGCCCACGGGCAACTGACTTGAAATTTAAGCTTCCAAAGAATATGGTGTTCATTAAGAATAGGTGGTAAAGGGAAACAAAAATGCCATCTCGCTTATTGAAAAAGAAAAAATTAATAAATTAATATATAAAAATGTATTAAAATGCAAGGAGAATAATATAACAAGATCTGCTAATCAACATTGTTTTCGTTTTATTGGAGTTCAGCCCCATACCCCACCGACTACACCATTCACTAATCCGCTCCATGTCCCGACTGAGATTAAGGCCAGTTTTATTTCTCATAAGTGGCTATTTTACGACACCCACAAGGGTTGCATCACCGGCATACTGAACGATCTTGTTTTCCACGCCAAAAACCTTATCACTTTTTCATGCTAAAAATAAGAGTGGACAAGAACACTACCCTGTGGAACTCCAGACAGTAGGTCTGGGTTCGATAAAGCTTCCATCAACAGCAACTCGTTTCTACCTACCTGTAATGAAATCTTGAAGTAAACCTAAAACATAGCCACACACTCCAAGATTCTATAGCTCATGAATAAGTGAATTGTGATTTACTAAATCGAAACAGCACTAAAATCTATTTGAATTACTCTACAAGGTTCTCTTGCAAATGGCATGTCAAATCTAAACGAGCATCGCGGGTATCTAACTGCTTCCGATATGCATATTGGCTATGAGTAAACAACCCTTTAGATTCCACATACTTATAAAGTGGCATAAAAATAAGTTTTCTGCAACTGACCAAATGGGAGCGTATATAACATGGGTCTGACTATTGCTACGGATCCTGAATGACTGACGCTCTCAAGGTCAGGGAACACAAACAGTAAAACTGTAATTCAAATTGGCCATACAAACAGAAAATGTCTTGCAGCGCCATCTGAATTTTGGTTGTGCAACTGTTCAATTGCGCGAGTTAAAACTTGCCTCTGAAAGACAGCTTTTTGGCTGGAAATATTTTTTCCCATTATCCATCGAAGCGAAGTTGTACTATCGACAACATTTCAAAATAGAGATTTATTTTACTATTCTAAAATACTAATTCGCAGAGGATATTGCTGCCGGCCTGTTCAAAAGACATTTCATGGGCTGACTTCATCCAATATAGCATCACACAAACATGCAAATAATTATTTTCACTCACAGCTTTCTAATAAAACTTACTGGGTTCTCGTTTTTATTTTCTAATAAAATAAAAGTTTTGGGGTATATCGTAGTATATTAGGTTCATACGGACTTCACTGTCTTGTTCGATGTTTGTATGCATATATGTGTACAACAGCTTAAAGCTAAATACAATATACGTGTAACCATTTAGATAAGAAAACAAGTTGCATCCTCTTTAGAATTTATGGCACACGACATCACTCTAATCCACCTTCGAGGAATCAAGGTCATTACAATTGCTACAGTTACTAAGATACTGTATAAGGGATAAGGTAAAATAATATAGTCCTCGATTTATCTCATGGTCCTGCATAAAGAAAACAACAATTCGCTCAGTAAAGAAAATGACTCAAAATGGGTAACTATACTAAAGTCTTAATTCCAAGCTTCACTTGATACAATGTCAATTTTTGTTTCAGTATGACTGAAATTATCATTACGGTCATAAATACTATAAGTGAAATGAATAAGTAATTCTATTAGAAACGCGGGAAACTGATATCTGCTCTGAATAGCTGCTAATACGGAATTTCCCTTGGCTGTCAAATTTGTCGACTTTCCTGTTGATCAAACTCACTAAACGAAGCTACAATTGATCCTTCTGTTGTCAGCTTAAAAAGCACAGAAAATAGCACCATTAATAATGTTCAATCGTTAAACCTAACAGTCACAGAAGAGATGAGAGGCCAATGATTTTTAACTTCGTATTTTTAGTACCAAGGAAGTAAAGTGCGTTCACTGCAATGAACAGCACTTCAAAAGAAATTGACTCTGTTGTAATGGCAACTTGGGTAATAAAAAAAAAGTATGGGGCTGGAAACCTCATCCATTCACAGGGAAGTTCTTCCCTTCTGGTGCCAACGACGCCAAAATAAAAAAAAAGACTAATTAGTTGTTAACAGACTCTAGTAGTGGTACTGTTGTGATAAAGCTTTCAGGAAATATTTAGAATTTGAGGAATGTTTTCCATGAGATTAACGTCGAAATTTACTACCGTAGCTGAAAGTTCCTTGGATGCCCAGCTTTCAAAAGGATACGATCTTCAAAATAAAAGAAGTGATTGTAATAAATAGTTTATTTGAATAGGAACATGAGCCAATGTTAACAAATTACAATAAAAACACAGAGAAAGTAACTGCTACAACAAAACATGAAGTTGGAAAACAACTGAATTAAAAAATTACAGGAACTTATTTCCAACTGAAAACAGCCACAGCCAACAGATTATCCAGCATACTCTGGGCATTCTGGGGTCGTCCTAGCGGTGGGCTTCAGACATTGGTGCACTTCTTGTATGCAAGGCAGCTGTCCCAGCAGCAGAGGGCGTTGCCACTGCATTCGCTGTCAGCTTCACATTGCTGGAAAAACATTGCAAATGGTTTGTGTTAAGAGTTTTAGTCTCTGGATATAAATGCAGAGAGGTGATCCCTTAAAACTGCTGATTTTAAGGTGAAAAATGTAGAACAATGGATATTTTCACTGCAGAATTAAATCATGGAATCTCTGAGTTTTTCATAGGGAGCGTCAACATTAATTGTTTCGACGTGTTCACTGTCACTAAAATATAAATCCTCGGCTTGAACAAACCGGATAAAATATAATTTTAATCAGCAGAATAAAAGGATGAAATGATTGAACAAACCGGATAAAATATGTTATCTTAATTATTAGGTTAAAAGTATGAAATGAAAATCATAATTATCTCCTATATACTCACACTTGGACCAGAGACAGAAGCAGCTCCTTCGGCCTGTCGTCGGTTGCAATCAAAGATGGGGCGATCGTCAACGGACACTTTCCTTCAAAAAAGAATAAAAAGATATATTACTGGCACTGAGCGACAAGGGTACGGAAGGACTGCCAATAACTGGTGTGGACTCAAGACAAGATCGTTACTATAAAGGCATTTAAGGCGTTCATTACCAGTGCAAAACAAGTTTGCGTTAGTTTAAGATTTAAAACTACGAATGCAGTCAGTTTTGGAGTTCAAGCTGGAGTTATAGGTAAGACACAGCCAAATTCACCTTTATACTAGTCGAAAACTACTTCAAGTAGCTGTATGAGAAATTGAAAAAAAAAGATCCTTTACTATACAGTATATATACTTATGGATTGCAAATTATGAACAATACACGGTAGACTGAATGTAAAACATATATTCACATAAAAGGAAACTGTGAATCATTCACCGTGGTTACTTACGTCTTTCATATGTTCATAAATATTTGTTTGGTTTCTTTTGACCCCAGGATGAACTATATACCAATACAGTAATTCTGTGACATAAAAAACTAAAAAAAAAAATATTACATCTGACATGTTAAATGTATGTTTTTTGTCCAAAAGAACGCTCTCGATCTTGTGTTTACGTTTGTTAAAATGTACGTTTAGCGTCTAAAAGAACGCTCCCTATTTGTTTACATTGTATTAATATGTGGAAATTTAAGTAGATTTACTGAGTATTGCTAAACTTTACTTATATGACAATTGTGGAGTGTGTTTAATCAGGTATATATGTGTTTGTGTTGTAAAACAATTATTGTTTTGCCCCCTTTATGAGGGTGACGCCTTTTGAAGTTCCCCATTCCCTGTGCTGTGTCGTATTTATGCCCGTTCTTTTCAGAGTTTCTTGCTATTTTTATATTGAAGTTGTAAATTGATGTACCAATTGTGTTTTGTATCTTGTTTGTACCGTTATTGTGAATTTTTGATTGAACTGGGAATTATAAAAAAGAACTGTGGAACCTGTTACGTTCTCCCCAAGCTGTTTGAATTTTGAATTTTTTGTGAGAGGAAATAAAGATTGAAGGAAGCGCGTGTTTCTCTCTCTCCCGTGGGAAAGTTTGAGTATTGAGGAGATTATGTCTCACGATGAGGGGCCAGAGGCCCCAAATAACCTACATGACATAAACAAGGGGATTGCAGCTAAAAAGTTTATATTTGAATGTTCTGAGGAGGCTAAAAAGGTTGATTTAACGGACGGGATTAAAAATATCATTGACTTCTTGTACTTACGGTCACAGCATACAAGGTTGGGAGGAGTGCCACACCAATTGTCGCAGACTGGGTCCGGTTTCAGAATAGGCGTAGGTCGAGGGCGAGGGAGGTGTGGAGAGGCGGCAGACATTACGGTGCCTACCAGCATGGCCAACATCAACAACTTGCACACTGCCTGCTAACAAAATTCAACCATTTTTTAATAAAATATAGATTTACGTTTCAATTAGGCATGAATATAAATGAAATATCAACAGTGTAAGACTTTAGCGGCATGATTTTAAATCCGAGATGCATTCACGATAAAAACTGAATAATATGATGCACCCGTATCTTCGGAAGCATTGAAGAGCTTATGCATCAAAAGAGGACACTACCATTATTGTTTTAGTTTCCTGGCAATATGCTAAGTTAAAGCTAATTCTGAACTAAATCAGAGGTGTATTGATGATAGATAATAAATAATACGATGCATTTGTATCTTTGAAAGTATTGAATAAGAACTTATGTATCAAAAAAGGGCACTACCATTATGGTTTTAGTTTCTTGACAAGATACAGAGCGAATGCTAATTCAGACGTCTCAAGTCTCCTTCTGCTGTCTCAGTGATGAGGGGACCTGACTTATATACGATGCCACGGTAGGCATTACCACTGTGCATGCATGCAGTCTTGGTTGCCAAAGACCTACATATGAAAGGAATACGATGACATACTTTATTTAGAATGATTGCTTTTCTGGAGCTTTGCAACTTCTTCCTGATGTAAAGCAAACATAACTGATGTGAGGTTAAAGGGTGTAGATTAATTAACCGAGTCCAGATGGAAAATTCAATGTTTTATTAACATAAGTGGCAACTGATTCTAGGAAAACATAACATTTCCATTCACCCAAGTCACTCTCTCCCCTCCCCCCTTTCTTCTCTCTCTCTCTCTCTCTCTCTAAAAATAAAAAAAGTACATGAAACCAGAACCGGCATTTACAAGCAGAAGGGAAAACATCTCACCTGAATCTTGTTTAATTTGTCAATATTTATATTAAAATCATTCCTGATACTTAATTTACTACTGAAAACAGAGGTGACATGAGATACCGTTTTTTATGAATTCCCACTCATTTAGTTAAAAGCAGAAGAAAATAATAAAAAGCTACATGCATAATAGGATAAAAAGCCATCCTTGGGCCCCCAAAAAAAAAAAAAGTTTCCCAACACCTTTCTGATTACTCACAAAGAGGACAAAGACAGTTTTTTTTTTTGTTAAATAAAATCGTCCTCTAATATTGCTGCAGGTTAAACTTCAGGAAAGGTATCGCTTCAGTGCAGAGGCTGACTGTACTGCCAAACTCATACGGGAGGAGATGATGGATATGCGGTGGTGGTGGTGGTGGTGGTGGTGGTGGTGGGGGGGGTGAAGCGTCACAGTAAATTACACTGGGAGGATATCATGAGTGAGGCGACAGACCTGCTCCTTCAAAATTGACTGCATTACCCAGGAAAAAACCCTTAGTAGGAAGAGAATTTCTTGGCATGACAGGAGAGGAAAGAAACAGTCGGAAAATCGCGCAGTCCGAGGATAACCGACTAGGAAAAAAAATATGCAAAGATTTTGCCAGACAGGAGTTACAAAGATGAATGAGAGTATACACTGTGTTAATTTCGACAGATTAACGACCGAAACAGACTTACACACAAGACAGGTAGGGAGGCTGGGTCAGTGAATGGATGGAAATTATTTGATTCGGTCTTATCGAGGGGGGATACAAATAGCAGAGAACTCCAAATCTTGCAGCAACATTTTAAACAGCTACACAAGAAACCATAATCCAGCTTCAGTCAACGGGAGGAAAGACGCTATGACACAAAAACGTGACTTGATTTTAAAAATGAGCATTCAACACTTTGATGTTTCAAATATGAATATGAAGTAACGTGAACAACATTAGTGCTGCCAAAGATGAAATGCTGAAATGCATTTTCATCAAAGAGATTCTGAAGAACTCGACGAAAGAGGAGACAATGAACTAAGATGTTATATATTTTTTAACTGGAGACACTTGACTACGCTATGGATCCCAATAAAGGGATACCCACAAGTTTGGATATAATGGACGAAGAAAGAGCAATTCAAGATTAAATATTAACATCTGAAGAGGTCAGAGAGATGAAGGATGAAGAAGTACCGAGGACTGAATAACTGACGAAATGATGAATGGGAAAGGGCAGGAGAATGTCAGTGACAACAAGGAAACGAGCACAGGAGAGAACCGAACCTCAATTAGGATTTCCAAAATCGTGAAAGAAGCAAATGGTGTACCATCAACAACAACAGACAAAATATGTTTGGAGGAACTAAAAACAAATCATAAGCTCAGAATAAATTGACTACAGCCATGTGCCAGACTGACAAATGTCCTGAAATATCAATTGTGATACAAGATTCTCTGAAATCCGTCCCCCCACCCCAACCCCGAGAGATGACAAGGCATCAATAAGATAGGAATGAAATTCACCAGTAGATCGTATTTACACGAGGAGAATTGGATTCAAGGTTTCTGAAAAAGTGGCCAGATGCCTTGTCCTGTTTGGGTGCAAGACCTGTCCGGTCCTTAAGAGCAGGGGACGTCATAGGACCTGATAACAGCAGAGCAGGAGGATAATCAGAATCACTGGAATCCCTGACAGAAGAATTACCTAAAGCTTAAAAGTGTGGCCTGTTCACTATAGCCTGCTTAAATATTTAATAATTATTATTTTTTTAATGCAACATACGGTAAATATCCGCATTCGATACCTCTAAAGCTACTCACGGATGCGGGATTGAGACTCGTAGATGAAATGTCTGTTTACCAATATTTACCACTTAATTTTTTCATTTGTGGACTATCCAATCATTAATTAACAAAACCATATAACATAGTGATGCTGCGATGACGTTTTTGGAAATTCATCAATGTTGTATTTATTTTCTGCTACTGCATCAATCAGATGCACTTTAGAAGCTTCAGTGACATCGGCTGCTGTTACTTACAGTAAAAAAAAAAAAAAAAAAAAAAAAAACCAGACCATAGAGAGGCAAGCTTTAGATCCACCAATAAGGGTTTTTTTTTTTTTTTTTTAAGAACCAGAATTTTATTCAGTAGGAAACCGTGATCAGAAGATTAAAATTTCCTCACCTTTCTGTTGGAAGTTTCTCCAAAAATCGCATTTAAATACAGAAAGAGAGAGGGCGTAATGATTTTAGATTCGTAATCGTCCTCTTATTTGGCTGAGGGGTGAACCAAGGTGACTCGGTGAATGCTGGCAATCTCTCCACGCCCAACCACATTCCACAAGCAAGTTTTCCAGGGAAACTCAAATAGCTTTCGCGGCTTGCTGGTGTTTTGAAAAAGTAAAATTGTGACCTATCAATAGGTTGCAAGGTTGCTGCACGTAGCGCATGAAAAGACAACGGGATGCAAAACTCTGACTTCAACAATATCTGTAACGAAGAAGGATACGGAAACTGCAAAAAAAAAAAAAAAAAAAAAATTGTGAAACATAAACATATTCTAATGGAGGTTAAACAAATTGCAGTAACGTACAAAATTTTTGCAGGAAAACATTGCTTTGACTTACAATATTTCCAGATTATCAGTTTTCTGTTTCACAAACAACATCTGGCTAAAGGTGGTCTGGGGACATTGCTCATCTGTCCCTATACCTGGTCAGTCACATCCACAAGAAAAACAGAGAAACATTACTGCTGTTGCTGAAGAAAAAGTTAAGTATATCTTTAGTTTTACCAGACCACAGAGCTGATTAACAGCTCTCCTAGGGCTGGCCCGAAGGATTAGATTTATTTTTACGTGGCTAAGAACCAATTGGTTACCTAGCAACGGGACCTACAGCTTATTGTGGAATCCGAACCACATTATAGCGAGAAATGAATTTCTATCACCAGAAACAAATTCCTCTAGGGAATGCCATTGTTATAGGCAATGTTGAAGGGTCTCTACTTCTGCTGTCCACTGGTCTAGTGTGTTCGTCCTTTAATATTATTTTACAGAGGAGCTGAACTAATTGGACACTGTGGAAATTGCAGAAGCACAGTTGTAGATCCAAATCCATTGAAAAAATGAGAGCTTGGGAATCTGTACTGCAATCCAGTTTATCACTGAACAGGCTTTCCAGTGGCATGCCTATACAATATTTGTTCACTACAGGGAAGAGGCTAACTTCAAAATGTTACATCCTCTGAAATATTAACTCATCTGTAATTATTTTATTTTAAATATTACAGTATTATACTACCCTCTATCTTCGAAATAAAGGTTTGAGACAGATGAAAAATGGTTATTTTTGTCTCAGTACATCTTCCTGAAGCGGGACATTGGGAGGAGCGAGACACTTGAAAGGCCAGGACTGCATTTGAAGAGTTTTTAATTTTAAGTGGCAAAATGCTTTCTTGGATTTTCATAAAAAGGAAATTCTAGGTACTACTTTAATTATTAAAATTGGCCATGGGGACAGTTCAGTACTGTCGAGTGATTTTTTGGAGGCTGTGAAGAAGGACGAGTAATTCAGGAAAGCCTAAATAGGACGATCTCTGTAATCCTAACCGAGGAACCACGAAAAAAATGAAGTAACGTAAATTAACTCTTAAAGTAACGGATGACAAAGAAAGTTCGTCACTTCTACCCCAGGGGTCATTCACCCAGTATCAAAGTGTTTTCTAACAAGTTTTCGAGGTCACTTAATAACCTTTCATAAACTATAATTTCTCTGAACTTCTATTAACTATCTGGCATCGGAAATTGATATCTGAAATTATGGTGAAATAAGAGTTTGCGAAAAAATTGATGCCATCATGAGAGGCTCTACAAATAACGGCTTGCATGTATTCTTAATGAAGACACACTCCATTAAAGTATTAAAATGGAAAAAAAAGGACTTAGATTAAACTGGACCAGAAAGACTTTCCATGGGGCTCATAACTTGATTAAAAGAATAATCTCTAGTTTTCCCCTCTCCTGACATATAATGCAAGTAAATGCTTTCCAACAGCATTTTGCCTTGGAGAAAGGTAGATGCTGGGGAGATGGAAACCTTCTGATATTATATAACCTGATTCCTTGCTGCATAATCTACATGGTATGGCGGTGGTAAAATGGGTTAGTTTAACATAAGTGCCCTAAACTTTCAGTCACTGACGAATTACAGTTATGGATTCACCAAAGAGCAAACCTATACAAAGACAAGCATAGTCTCTAACGTACTTAAAGCAGTGGGTTCAGGGTGAACCCACATGGAGAAAGTCGAAGAATAAAGAGGAGAGAAAGCCGAAGACTGAAGGGAAGAGAAAGCCCCAAAAGCGCAGGGATTGGTGAAATAACTTTCCAAATTAGGTGACCATTCGACAATGACGGTTCGCCTTTCATCTTTGGATGTGGTGAAACTCTTCATAGGAGGTAATTTTGTGAGAGAAAAACATTCTCACCGTCAGCCAGATCTAACAATAAGTCACACAGGTGAATGATTATTTAATTAGAGTACCCTAGTGTTTGCACCTACAAATAGGAGTCTTAATACTAGGTACCTTTATGCAGCTACAGACCGATAAATTATCTATCAGACAGCAGTCACATTTCCTCCAAGCACCCCATAGGAGTGTAATGCCGTCTGTGCACCTCACGCGGTGCACTGTAGGCATTCCTTAAGATTCTTTGCAGTGTCTCTTCGGCCCCTTACTGCAACCCCTTCCATTTCTTTTACTGTACCTCCGTTCATATTCTCTTTTTTTCATCTTACTGTCCAGCCTCTCGTAACAATTGTTTCAGAGTGCGGCTGCGAGGTTTTCCTTCTGCTGCACCTTTCAAACCTTTCTACTCTCAATTTCCGTTTCAGCGCTGAATGAACCTCATAAGTTAAATATACCTTAGTTTAACCAGACCACTGAGCTGACTAACAGCTCTCCTAGGGCTGGTCCGAAGGATTAGATTTATTTTACGTGGCTAAGAACCAATTGGTTACCTAGCAACGGGACCTACAGCTTATTGTGGAATCCGAACCACATTATAGCGAGAAATGAATTTCTATCACCAGAAATAAATTCCTCTAATTCCATTGGCCGGTCGGAGAACTGAACGCAGGCCCAGCAGACTGCTAGCTGAGAACGATATCCATCCGTCCAATGAGGAACTATAATGACCTCATAGGTCCCAGTGCTTGGCTTTTGGCCTAAATTTTATATTCCATACCTTTCCATTCCCTCCAAACAAACACTGATGTAATGTAGGTGAATAATGGACTGACTTACCGTCCAACGTGAAAGGATCAATGCTAAGAAGCTTGAAAGCTAAAACATTAAACTGGAAACAATATTTTATTGAAAGATGAAACTACTACAAAAAAAACAATTATTCTTTTTAATAAAACGAAGGGCAACCGACCACAAAAGTTACGAGTAAAGATGGTCGTCAGCTGTGAGCTAAACATTGGTACACTTCTTGTAAGCGAGGCAGCTGTCCCAACAGCAGAGAGCGTTTCCACTGCAATCACTGTCAGAATGACATGGCTGAAAGAAAAAGACGGACAATATTAGCGATTGGAAATTTATATTCTTATAATATACATTATAACCCACTGATATAATGCGACAGCTAACTAGAAAATGGACAGAAACAAATAATTATGAAGAGGCTTAATTTTCTGGCAAGCTCGTGTACCAAAATGTATCAACAGCGTAGAACTGCAGAGATGTTCACTGGCAGTGTCAATATGGATTGCATTGATACGACCAGTCTTATTACTGCTAAAGAACTGCAATTATTCTCTTACCATGAAAAGATTAAACATATTATTTTCATGCAGTATCTTCGGTAGTCGCAAACAGTTAGATCTGAACGATGGAGGGCAAATCAAAACTATATACGCCTACTTACCTGGGACCAGAGATGGCGCCGCCAATGGCTGGAGAGTTTGGTCTGTTGCAGTCGAACAGCGGACGGTCGTCAATGGGGCACTTCCCTAAATAAATAAATAAATAAATAAATACATAAATAAACAAATGAATAAATAAGTAAATAAATAAATAAATAAATACATAAATAAGTGAATAAATAAATAAATAAATAAATAAATAAACAAATAAATAAATAAACAGGTGAATAAATACATAAATAGATAAATATATAAATGGTTGACAATGAATGTCAAGGATATGGAAACTCAAGTCAGTTTTTCATATGATTTAAAAAACACTTTAAAATTTCAGTCAGATGACTTAATGCCTGATTTGAATCTTGAGACTAATAATTGCGACAAGATTTGATGTTGAAGTTATAATGTTGGTTAGGATATAAAGTTGTAGCCACCATCTTTTATAAGAAAGTAAAAAGAAAATCATTGTAATATTAGAAGAGTGGCTACCACACTGACTTAATTGAATATATCTTATATAAACACTCGTTATCCCGATACAGTAAATATATATATATTTTTTGCAACTCCGCGCTGTTTAAAAATAAGGTCAACTTTCTTTTTTATTTAGAAAATTTATAGAATATGTACCAATACCAAAATTGACAATTCTTTAAATAACTGATCTTTCGTTTCAAAAATAATTACAAGAAATAAAAAAAAAATAAATCTAAACTTGCATTTCTTTTAAGCCTCTTGAAACTAAACATGGAAGGGAGATGAAATCAAAATGAAATACTTTCGTTTTTGGGAAGAAAAGAAAGTAAAGTTATAATACTGGATTAAAAGGTAAAGCAAGACTACAGTTAAAAGGAGTTTATGAACAAACGAAGAAAACAAGAAAATAGTAAATTTTGGAGTAAAGACTAAAATTATAATAAAATTGAAAATGGAAAGAGATCGAGGGAAAACGAAAGGAAAAGAATGAGATCAGCGATTGGAAGGAATATTAATAATAAAAAAAACGTAAAAAAATAGGAAAACAGGTGATGTTTTAGGAAAACCAGATGGTAAAAACGAATATAATTTTAATGACTAAATTTAGTACCGGACAGAACCAGTCACTGGCAATAACGAGATAGAATGAAATTAATAATTGTTCTAATAAATAACACAAAAAGTTCCCAGTTTTAGTTTTCTGTAAAAGAAAACTATTGCGCCGGCTTTGTCTGTCTGTCCGCACTTTATTCTGTCCGCACTTATTCTATCCGCATTTTTTCTGTCCACCCTCAGATCTTAAAAACTACAGAGTCTTGAAGGCTGCAAGTTGGTATGTTGATCATCCACCCTCCAATCATCAAACATCCCATATTACAGCCCTCTAGCCTCAGTAGTTTTTATTTTATTTAAGTTTAAAGTTAGCCATAACCGTGCTTCTGGCAACGATATAGGATAGGCCACCACTGGCCCGTGGTTAAAGTTTCATGGGCCGCGGCTCAAGCAGTATTTTACCGAGACCACCGAAAGATAGATCTATTTTCGGTGGCCTTGACTATACGCTGCAGCGGCTGTACAGAAAACTCAACTGAGCCGAAGAAACTTCGGCGAATTTTTTACTTGTTTCTATTTGTTTTTATTTAATCTCGGTGCCTAACATAAACCACAGCAAAGTAATTTAGTGGGAGTTTTAAATGTAACGTAAGTTCCCTAAAGAAATAGAGAGACTAAACAGTACTCACGGTCACAACATTTAAGATTTGGTGGGACACCGCACCAGTTGTCGCAAAGTCCGACCGGTGGAGGTATGTTTGGGTAAGCGGCACTCATCACGGTGCCTACCAGCACGGCCAATAGCATCAGCTTGTAGAATACCTGTGGGTTTAGAGGTAGACAGTTAGTTGTAAATACTCACAAACTGCATAATTCCAATATTAGTGCGACTACTTTTAAATTCAGCTTAAAATTAAGGAGTCATTTACCAGAAACATGTTATTTTTTTACCAAACATTTCAGGAAATTGTAAAAAATGAGACACTGAAATATTTACAACTGGAAATGTATTAATTTTACATGAAACTTAAGAATGGTGTATCTATGGAAAAACTTAGCACTTCATCAACATATCAATCAGAGTTCCAAAATCGTTATACAAATAAAAATACTAATAATACTACTCTTCAGAAGTATTAAAAGGACTTGAAACTTTACCATAGTTGCGTCGATTTCTTTATTTCTTGAGAAGAAGGATTCAACCAGACTTGGCAAAATTTCTTTTGCTCATAGCACATGAGAGAGAGACCAACGCTTATATACGCTCAGGTGTTACGTCATCACTACGCATGCGTAAAACCTCAGCTGCTGATGACATATAAACAAGAGAATTATGACGAACTAACAGTCAGTTGCTCGGAAGCTTTATTGTTCCTTCGGGCAGCGGACTGGAAGAGAGAGTTAGGACTATAAAGAAATATGAAAAATATAAGCAAATAGCAATGGTTAATTAGGATATTTCGTAAACGTAATTGGCAACTGACTCTAGGAAAATGGCACTAACCTTTCAACCCACAAGTCTCCGCCCTAAACGCACTTTCTCTGTCTCGTTCTAACATAAAAAAAACACACAACGAATAATTATATAAAAATAAGAAAACAACCACCGAATTAGTGATGTTTAATTGTCAACAATTACAAGCAAGTAAAAAATGCGCCGAAGTTTCTTCGGCGCAATCGAGTTTTCTGTACAGCCGCTACAGCGTATAATCAAGGCCACCGAAAATAGATCTATCTTTCGGTGGTCTCGGTATAATGCTGTATGAGCCGCGGCCCATGAAACATTAACCACGGCCCGGTGGTGGCCTATCCTATATCGTTGCCAGAAGCACGATTATGGCTAATTTAACCTTAAATAGAATCAAAACAACTCAGGCTAGAGGGTTGCAATTTGGTATGTTTGGTGATTGGAGGGTGGATGAACAACATACCAATTTGCAGCCCTCTAGCCTCAGTAGTTTTTAAGCTCTGAGGGAGGAGAGAAAAAGTGCGGATAGGAAAAAGGTGCGGACAGAATAAAGTGCGGACGGACAGACAAAGCCGGCACAATAGTCTTCTTTTACAGAAAACTAAAATGATTAAATCTGGTAACAGTAGACCTTGTGAAATGATTTTTCACTTGCAGTGGGAATCAAAATAAAATAAATAGGACAAAAGAATATGATGAGAAAATAGGAACATCTCGCTAAACCAGAGAGAGAGAGAGAGAGAGAGAGAGAGAGAGAGAGAGAGAGAGAGAGAGAGAGAGAGAGAGAAGACGACGATTTTCCTAGAGAAGACTCTTCCTCGTATTTGGCCCCAGGCTACACACCAGGAAAGGTAAAAAAAAAATGCTTCAGCGAGCAATGCGGGCCAGCTCGGGTCCGTCCACACACTTATGCAATCCGGGGAAACTCGTTCATATGGTCTTCCAGTGCCTTAGAAATGACTCGATTTTCGACTTAAAAGCAGATTGCAAAACCGGTTTACTGGCTGCTTATGGTGTAGAAAAAAAAAAGTAAAAAAAAACTATTGGCTGCTTTTACGGGGAAAAAGTGAGCAAAAACAAGTAAGCGAAACGGCTGCCATCAGGAAGATTGTCGCTGCGATTAATATTAAAAAGCACTTGTGTGAAAACAATGAAATTTAATTATGGTGATATCTTTAATTATCATAAGATGTTTAAGCACAGAGGGGATACTTGCCACAATACTCGTAATAATCTTACCTGCCCCATATATAGCAATTTTAAATTATATTTGCATGTCTATCTATCTATATATATATATATTTTAAATTATATTTATATATATCAGTTATACATATATATATATACATATACATACTATATATATATATATTATATATATATATATATATATATATATATATATATATATATATATATATATATATATATATATATATATACAATTAAGCCATTTCCCCTGACAGAGGATGGGTCCAGTGAGATAGAGAGAGAGAGAGAAAAAAAAAAAAACACAAGCAATACCACATTCACACTTTGACTTGCGAATCTTGTCTAAACTCCTGTGCAGAAAGTTTCCACACCATCAGACCGCTACATAGACGTACACAGAGTTTATGTAGCGAGATGTCAGGTAATAAGTTTAAATGATGTTCATATCTGTTCTGTTTTTCCCTAAACACACTGAGCTACTCACCTCTTCTCTGCATCCACACTCATAGGTTCTCGGATTTTCAGGACCTTCCTATCTTAATAACTCTTTCACATCTTCTACCCAGCGCTTTTATGTCTTCCTCTCTTCTCCTCCCTTCTAGCACCTAAGAATTATATCATCGTCCATTCTTTCCACATGACTTAACCACCTAAAAAAAAGATTTGGTCCAGTCTTTCATCCACTCTAACATTTTCACCGTTTCCACCTTTCAGTATTTTTTATGACGTTTCTACTGCTTAAAGACTTCATCACAACAATTTCGATCATTTTTTTTTTATCTTGTTTTTGCCTTCAGCAAGCATACTCCACTTCCAGAAAGGAGAGTTGGTTCAAAATTTCTTTCATAAATTCCCACCTTGGCTTCCACAAGAGTTTCCAGTCTAATCCTATCCTTTATGCTCCACCTGATCTGTGGTTCATCTCTCCTCTTATCCTACCCCTCGATATATTTACTCCAAAATGCCTGTACAAATCAAGTGTTTCCAATCTTCCACCTGCCATATTAACATTCATTGCTCCACCTACCTGTGCCTGTTTACCTCATGCACATTTTTTCAAAACTCTTCTACTAAATTATCTAGTTTCTCTTTCCCTCTTAATGTGAATATTCAAAGCAACTCTGCTTCCATTATAAATACGTTTTATTGACCACAATAACAACTTATCTTCTATATCATATATATTCAACGCCCCTCTACTGATTATATCATAGGCGTTTTCTAAGTTCATGTATACCACATTCAAACTTCTCACTTACTTATTCATATTATACATTTTAATGTATTCCGGTGGTCAAAGGAAAAGTTATGGATGCTATGCAATTAAATATATATGTATAGAGAAAATGTAAATCACACAGACACATACATCATATATATATATATATATATATATATATATATATATATATATATATATATATATATAGAGAGAGAGAGAGAGAGAGAGAGAGAGAGAGAGAGAGAGAGAGAGAGAGAGAGAGAGAGAGATACACGCACACACACACACATATATATATATATATATATATACACACATATATATATACATATATACATATACTGTATAAAGATAATTATATTTCAGGGAAAAGGAGTCTTGGTCATAAAACGTAAGGAGTCAATTTGCAATTTTTGTTTTTCCTTTCATTTCTTCCGAGGAGGATGAAGTCTGTTAAATCTATAAGCCTTATAACTGGAGAGTAGCATTACATTTTTTAAATCTTAAGGGGCAATAGACTTTATGCTTTTAGGCAATAAAAGTAATACCTAAAAGCTCTAGGAGAACAAAAGCCTTAAGATTCTTCATACAAGTTAATGATACCGACACAGCACCTTTTTGAGAGTTGAGTTCAGTGTCTGAAACCCGTTCCTGGTTGGGAGAAATCACGGACCGCTTACCGTTGAGTTTAAAGTGTTAACGAACGAACCTGCCTTCGAGGACAATGTTCAACCAAAGTTAGAGCAGTCCGTCTCAGCTATTCCAGTTACGTTCCAGAAGTCGAACTTTAAAAGAAAAATGCATATGACATAACAACAAACCCAAAGTCATTAAGAACAGAATATGGAAATCCGGGAAGGTTCACTCCTTAATAGGATGCTGATTAACTTCTATTCTTACAGAGATTAATGCACACGAAATCTTCAGAACTAAGCTATCATATTCTGTTAAACTGTACCACAGAGAAGATGAGGTCGCTGTAAGGAATCTGCCTAACCAGCGCACTTTAAACTGTATTCATTCCAGATACTTCCTGGATCAGAAGAAGGTAGGAAGAAGGGACTTGTCATGAATAAAATCACTACAATAAGAATTTTAGAAGTAATTGGATGCTTGCAGGAACCTATTGTTAAACCGGAGAAAACACGATGAGGAGAACAGAATTATAATTGGGTGGAATGTGCTGTTCAGATCCGGTAAAACGGACAAAGTAATTTGTATCACAATCAGGTAGACGAATGGTTAAAATTATGGAATAATTGTTACACAAGGGGCTTGTACTGATTATGTTTACACGTGTGAAGGAAAAATCTTTTCGGTGCAACATGCAATGCCGTCGACAAATATATGAAAAAGGCTATATATATTATATATATATATATATATATATATATATATATATATATATATATATATATATATTATGATAATACACACACACATATATATATATTATTATTATTATAAAAAAATAATATGTACATGTCACATTTAAACACTGGGAAAATGCATCGTATATAACATTCGAAACCGGGCAGGATTTACACACACAGCTTCATTTTCCCCGTGGTTAAGTGTGATACTGTATATATATATATATATATATATATATATATATATATATATATATATATATATATATATATATATATATATATATATATATATAATATATATATACAGTATATATACATACATAAGTTTCTGACTCACATCAAGATCAGACCCAGGTCTCTCAAATGAAAGGCCAGGGCACTGCCAACTGACCCTTATAGGTCATAAAAGAAGTTGGAGCCTAAGTAACTCTGTACATAAGGTTTTTCCTGGGCAGGCTACTGCCTAACTTCCCGACCACCAGTGACCCAGTTGGTGGTTTTTCATTCGAATCATCACTGGTGTTTATAACACGGTGATCATATCCCCTTGGGCTTCTATAACCTACTGTTTTATTGTATTCTTACAACCTTTGTTCTTAATCCAATCAGTTTTTCAAAATGCCCCATCCTACTAATGTGAACTTCATTCTCTTTGCATATCTACTTTGCATTTTTAATTGAAAGCAATTTCATTCTTCAGACTTTCCAATTGCATTCCATCAACTCTCCATTCCAGCTTTTAGTTTTCTGTAAAAGAAAACTGTTGTGCCGGCTTTGTCTGTCCGTCCGCACTTTTTCCGTCCGGCCTCAGGTCTTAAAAACTACTAAGGCTAGAGGGCTGCAAATTGGTATGTTTATCATCCACCCTCAAATCATCAAACACCAAATTGCAGTCCTCTAGTCTTAGTAGTAGTTTTTATTTTATTTAAGGTTAAAGTTAGCCATAATCGTGCTTCTTGTAACGATATAGGATAGGCCACCACTGGGCATTATACCGAGACCACCGAAAGACAGTTCCATTTTCGGTGGCTTTGATTGTACGCTGTAGCGGCTGTACACAAAACTCGATTGCGCCGAAGAAATGCCGGTGCATTTTTTCACTTTTTTTTTTTTCTAAAGCCTGCTGTTTTCTCAGACCACTCAGAAGCCATCTCAGTTTCCTCTTTAATTTCCCCGTCAAGCTATCCTGATTATATTCTAACGAAAGACACATATACTCCCAAAATTAATACTCTTGTATTTTCTCTTACATCAAAGGTAGCGTGGATGACGGAGACAGCAGACAGGTAATAAGGAAGCAACCCCCTCTGTCATCTTGAGGTAAGGCCGATTTGACAGGTTCCCTTTGTATTGCGCTAACTACAACCTTGTGAAAGTTCTTACTGGGCCCAGGTATCCTCCTGGACGTAGCCCAAATCCTCCCGGGCCCCAGGTTACCTGTGAGCATTGTGCCCGTCGTGTAAAAAAAAAAAAAAATAATAATAATAACAAAATAAAATAAAATAAAAAAAAAATAAAATAAAAAACCACAACCTGAACTTTATCCCGCTTTGATTTTTATTTCAATACAATTATATTTTTCTTTAAATAAATCCTATTCCTTTAAGAATCTATCTACACTTGTTTATGTAACCATGCTCCTATTAACTCTTTAAACAGAAAATATGATTGTCATTTTACACTTTATAGCACTGGCTAGATTGTTTGCCAAGCCCCGAGTAGGCCTATTCAACTTCGGATCTCATACATTAGCTAAACTTTCTCCAACCCAAAACTTTTTACATAATAAACTATTAAGCGTCACCTAGAGTTTGCATCCATCTTTGAGATAGAAGGTCACTATCAAAACAGCTGTGATGAATCTGAACTGAAGCTTCTAAACTCCACTTCTTTAAAGAAATTTTCTGGGCTTTACAGGGCATGAAGACGGGATTAAGCTGGTAACGAGTTCTCTGTTTTGTAGTTTCTTTAAATTCCTGGAAATTCCAATTCAGGGGCTCAGTGTATGGAGTTTTCACTACAGTAAATCATTAAAACCTTGATCAAACCTCTCTCTCTCTCTCTCTGAATATGCTTCAATATATCATAATAGGCTATAAGCGTTCCTTGGAAATCCTATTCCCAACCCAAGTTAAAAGAACCCCTGTAATAATTCATTAAATTACTGGGCTATCTACACAAAAGCGTTTTACCTTGATGGAAACACGATTTGCGATAGTCATATGAATACTAGAAAAGTGAATATAATATCGATTTAATCAATATACAAAATAATTCTAGCAAAAATACTGTCAGAACATTATATAATCGAAAAAATATCACAAAGTTATAGGGGAATTGATAAACGGAGATCATGATGTAACAGAAAAACGGTTTTAAATAACTTAATGTTACTTTAGTAAACCACAAATGACAAATAAATTTAAAATACGAGGAGGCAGCATTAAAGAAAAATTTAATATTTAGTTTCCATTACGCCCATAAAAATCGTTTTCTTTGTATCCATTCTCTATGACCGACGAAACAGCGGTCACTAAAATATATGTGGACGGGGTCTTGAGCTCGCACGAACAATAAATAAACAAATATCTAGTGTATTTATCTATCTATACATACGCACACACACACACACACACACACACACACACACACACACACACACATATATATATATATATATATATATATATATATATATATATATATATATATATATATATATATATATATATATGATAGGCATCTTTTAAACTTAGCATTATATCTTTTCGACGAAGCTCTTTCCTTGAAAAGGACGAAATGTATTAAAATGTCTCTTTACGTGCACAGGACTTATTATTCTTTACATCAAATGCCTTTTATAAACTATTATTTTGCCCTTAAAACCAGCTGAGTTAAATGATGATACTTGTACAGAAGATATAAAGAACGATGAAATATATCAACATTTCTCTTTTTATTTATACGACTTACCACTATATCAGAGGGTTTTATAAGAGTATCATTCTTCTTACAAAACTTACTGAGTTAAATGTTGATACTTGTGTGTGAGTATATACACAAACATTACATATCTATATGTATATGTATGTATAAACATTTAAACATTTACATACATATATATATATATATATATATATTTATATATATATATATATATATATATATATATATTATATATTATATATATATATATATATATATATATATATATATATATATATATATATATATATATATATATATATATAAATTGGAAATTTTTAAAGATGAAAAGCTAGTCCATGGCCTTTTCAATCCAAGAAGCGATCCAATATAGTCAATCATCAAACTACAAGACACACAATTAACGGCTAAAGCCAACTCTGGCACGATGGGTTTCAACAAAACGTAACGAACTATTTCCTTCCTAGAAATCTTCATTGGCGAGGAGAATGTATTTTCATATTCAAACAATAACAATGCAACACTCACGAACTAGTTCATTGTTATATTGTTTGATTAATATGACCAGAAGAATGGCAGATTAATAGATTACCTGTTGTATATGCGATTCCAGCCTTGGTATCGATAAAGACGGGTTGGAGGTAATCGTATTCACTAAGCCGCTTATTGCATTCAAGTTGCCACAACTCCTGGGATTCGTGGCTCTCACAATAGCCAGGCTGATGCATGGTAGGAGTGAAATTGGTGTGTGTATGTATGTATTTATGTGTTTGCATACTCACATATATTTTTCATTCATACTTAGTTTCCCCTCAAGGGGTGGCTCCAGAGAAAATAAAAGGACAGTCACTGCCATGTTAATCGTTGTTCTGTTTTCAAATACAATGAATCGAACTGTCATCTTAGATCACTAATACACATTCTGCAAGATTTTGGTTCTAATCGTTCCTTAATTTAGACAGTTTCTGCTGATCTCAAAGAATCTTTTGTAACTGTCGATATCTTCAATATAGGCAGGACTTTTATTGTTTTCAGCGCAAAACAGACCTGGCTACATTTCTTTGCTTTCTTTACACCTGTCCTTATCCACCTTGTCTCTTCGCACCGAGCTGTCCAACTCCTTCAACTTCGGAATGCCCTAATTTTCATCCTTCACTTAAAAACAAAACTTTCCTGAAGATTAGCCCAGTGATCGTAAAGAGATGTAACTCTGTGATTTAATTACACAACTTTCAAATAATCTGCAATAATAAAATCCGAGTGGATCTTTCTTGTTTCTCCGCCCTGGGTAGGGGCAGGGTACGTAGAGGATAGGGAGGGTAGGGAAGACATGACACATCCACCGTCCTCCTGCAAACCTGTTTGTCCGTCCCTGGGTGGTGTGGGGTAGGTGGGAGATAGGTTAGGGTAGGGGAGACATGACACATCCACCCTCCTCCTGCAAACCTATTTGTCCGCCATGGGTGGGGGCGGGGTAGGTAGGGGAAACATGACGGGTAGCACCAGGTTCCAGCACGGCGTAGTGCGCACCATCAAGCTCATAATGATAATAATCTGGAATAGGGTGATTTTAAAAAAATTTCCTACTAATGGACTGAATGATCTAGTTGTTACCTAATTTCTAAGTTTTTATGTAACTGCTTTATATTCATAGTTTTCATTACGACTGACCTATGTTTTTCCATCACCTTCCAGCTCTCCTCTTTGTTTTTGTCATTTCTAAAAGCTCTGTCTTTTCTACTTCTCCGTTTCCTCTTTCATCTTCCATCCAATTTTCTGTCTTCTCTTCAGATAGGTTCTTTAAGTCTCTTTACTGAGCACTTACCAATATCTCTCACTTCTACCTATATTTCTTGCGTTCAGTTTATTTTAAACTTGTCTTGGAAAATTCACACACACTCACTGAAAAGCTATGCAGTCTGCTACTGAACAAAGAAGATAGGTGAGGTCTCTACAAATTTGTGCTAGGCCTTAGCATTAATGCAGTGGTTATTCCGTTAGCTACATCAAACCAGAAGGTATGTTATGCACGTCACGTGCATCATGTCTAAGCCACTTAGATCTTGGTTACCTGGTAAGCAATTTTTGAGGGAGTAGTCTTGGTTGCGCATGCTCAGTGGAACATTTGCTCCAATTTATACTAATGCGTCAGGTGGAGAGGGTTTGCACTGTTTGTCAAAGCCATTTAAAACTGTGGTGCAGCGGATTCCTGTTGTTTGTAACTAGTCTTCTGACAATCTTTTCAGTCAGCAGCAAAACATCCTTGAGTTAAACAGGTGACAATCGAAAAAGATTGTTTAAATTTGTTTTCATCAAGAAAAAGACCTTGATCTAGATGTTGGTACTAGTCAAATTTATTTTTTTCATGTTTGTTTCAAATACCCTTCCTCATCTTCTTCGACAAGGGCAGTGTCATGAATCTTTATCACACAACAGAACATAACTGAACATTTAACGACAACAGACACAAAACCCTCTTAACTTCTCGAATTCTTTACACTTTTTGCATCTTGTGTGCTAGCACATAAAAGAAGGCACAGCATGAAACACAAGTCTTCTGACGTGTGGATGACAGAAACAAAGGACAAGCCTCCGACGACTTGGGGTAGGTCCAACTTGGATACAGCTTGATCATTTATAACAGGGGTTCACAAACTGGGGTACATGTACCCCCAGGGGTACATTTGCACGTTTCAGGGGGTACATTTGGTCTGAAGAAAATAATTACTACTGTACAATTGTATGTGCTGGATCAAAATATAAATTACCTTAGTAACTGCTTTATTTCTGTTATCACCATTTAAGATACCTATGTATTCTACACATGCAGACTCCATAAATTTAAAATATCAAAATATTAAAATGTTCTTTTTTAATATTAAGCTTAATTTTTAGTGTTAGGGGTACATGGGAACCTATAAAAAAGCCCAAGGGGTACTGAGGAACAAAAAGTTTGGGAACCTCTGATTTATAAGATGGAAGAATAGCGTATGAGGACCGCCCCTGATACTAGGAAGAAAACAAAGCAGGATCCAAAGATCGCACATATATGATCCTTCAAGTGTATAAAACTACTTACCTCTAAACTTAAAACGCTAACAGAAGTGAGGGATTTAATTTCCTGTTCTCAGAGAATAGAGTACGAGCAGGTATACAATATGGTGATAGTAACAGTATTGGTCTTGGGAACATTTAAAATAAACTAAGTTGCATACCCAAACCAAAGATACTATCCGCATCCGAAACATAACTACAGACAAGATAATCGAGACTTAGGATGAACTTCTGAAGAGGGATGAGTAGAATAACTTACAAAGGAACAAATAGTACAACAGGGTACTTGAAGCAGGTAATCGAGGAATACAATAGAAAACAACAAGAGAAAGAATAGACCCTTCAAGGGGTACCACTTACATGTCAGAAATAGACCTGCCAAGAGAGAGACATTTAAATATATATATATATATATATATATATATATATATATATATATATATATATATATATATATATATATATATATATATATATATATATATACTCAGCTACTTGAAATCTTAGCTTAATGATAAATAATATTGCCAAGACCAGGAAGAACATTCTTTATTGTACAAGCTTTGTATAAAACCTCATCATCAGGCTGAAAAAACTGACAAGGATGAGAATCAATAAAATTACAATAAAATGAATTGTCATAATAAATCTTCACAAAAATACTAACGAAATATATAAAATGAACAAGTAAATACAAACTAAAAAGGGTGAGACGTAAAATAACGAAAAATTAAAAACACAAACATAAAAATATGAAAATAAAACTAAAGTGAAATGTAAACAAACTACCACTCACAAAGTAAAATATTTAACGACCTAATTGAGTACCTACTATGAAATTACGATAGCTAGTTGAATACCAGACGAGTTGTTGTTCAATTCCGGCTTCATCTTTTTAATAGTCAGCGACTCTGAAATTAAAAGGTCCAGTCTATTTGAACAAAAAGACAACCCGAAAATCCAGGTCAGTGAAAGGATGGTCCTGTGTTAAACTGTGTTCTCTAATGGCAGAAAAGGGTGGTTTGGAAAGGGAAACCTAGTTCTAATAGAAAGACCTCTGTGTTCCAAAATTCTGTGTCTGAGCCAGCGGGAACTAGATCCCACGTATCGCAGACCACACTGCGAACAAGTGAACAAGTAAACGACACAGGAATTAAGGTCCACAGGCAGAGTAGGCTTCTCTCTCAAAAGTGATCTTATTGTAAAAGGATTACAGAAAACAAACCGGAAACTGATTTGAGGGAAACAATGCTTAAGTATTTCTTGTAACTTTTTTTTCGGACCATATAGCTACTATGACCAAGGTAAGGCAATTTAATGTACTTTACATCTTTACTAGCAGTACTGTACACCAGTCTGGGACAAAACTTTTCATTTAAAAAATTTTTCAGAATAAAATACAAAAATGGGATATGAGTTTTCAGAAAAATAATTCTGGAGAAAACCATATCTTGAAATAAATTAAAATCACAACAAACATTGTAGGCTCTATTAATCAAAGTGCGTATTGAGTTCATCTTATGTTTGTGTTTTTAATTTTCGTTATTTTACGTCTCACCCTTTTAGTTTGTATTTACTTGTTCATTTTATATATTTCGTTAGTATTTTTGCTGAAGATTTATTATGACAATTCATTTTATTGTAATTTTATTGATTCTCATCCTTGTCGGTTTTTTCAGCCTGATGATGAGGTTTTATACCTGAAAGCTTGTACAATAAAGAATGTTCTTCCTGGTCTTGGCAATATTATTTATCATTAAGCTATATATATATATATATGCATATATACATACATTTATAGATGTGTGTGTGTGTGTGAATGGGCACGTTTATATGTGCACATACACATCAACATAGTTCTAGGTCATAAAGAACAAGGAACTCCACGGCTTCCTGGAGAAGTGGATCATACAGAAACCAAGAAGAAGAAGAAGAAGAAAAAAAAGCCGCTTCTTTCGGCGCAAGAGGCAATTTTGTTTTGATTGCTTCCGTTGAAACCTGAAGCACAGAAGGTTTCCTGGTAACATCAAAGACCCCCTTTTTTCATTTACCTGTGTAAGGATGTGCTTTGATGTATGCGCCCTCCGAATTTGTTTGGAAGAGAAAAGAATGTCAATTCTTGCGAGTTAAAAAATGGACATGCCACAGGCATTTCTAACACAGTAACGAGGAGTTATGAATCAAACCAGAAACGAATACCTTTGTATATGATATCAGAGATGCGATCTTATAATGCAGACGCCTCACTGTTAATATACTCTAATTATTAAAGCCCATTTTCGTTGGTTCAAGAACGGCGAAAGCTATTAAAGTTATTATAGTCTGTTAACAATTTTTCTTTCCGAGGGACGCTACAAAACTTATGCAAGGAAAAACGCTGGCGAGAAAACTGAGGATACAATGTAATTACCAACATTTTTGCGGAGTTACTTCTCCAGAACTTTCATAAAAAAAATAAAAAATTATAAGAAAATTTTGACTATGTAGAATGTTTTACTTTGGTAACTTCTACACTCTTGGATATGAAATCGCCCCGAACTTCAATTTTATCAAGAAATAAGAAGCCTGGGCGTTATTTTGAGCGCATACTTGAAAAAAAAAAATACCCAGTTAATCGTTAAAACGATGTATGTTGATGATATTTGGTCAATGAATGCAGGTTTGTGTATTTTACGAGCTTAGCCAACAACAGGAACGTTTGTTGTTTGCATGGAGTTTGGAAGATTTAAATGAATATTTCAATGGCATTTGGAATATCCCTTTAAGAATTCAAAATGTACGAGATTTTGGAAGATGTCAAAATGAAAACTGAAAACGTTTTGCCTTACAGAGAGATGATGATAACCACAATTTAAATACCACACACATAAAAGATGAAAAGTAGTGATTTTAACAGAAAAATAATTCAGTCATCTCCAGACTCTAGGTCATTATACTCGTACATCCACAAAAATGAAACCTTTTGCGTTACAGAGAAATGATGATAGCCACAACTTAAATTCTGCACATATAAGATGGAAATGAGTGAATTTAACTGAAAAACCAGTCAGTACGAAAATTAGTGAATTTAACTGAAAAACCATCCAGTAATCTCCCGGCTCTAGATCAGTACAGACAACATCCATAACACTAAAACAGACATGTAAAGAGGTGGTCAGTGAAAAGCACCCTATGTGCATTACCATCCTATAAAATGCAAATGGACTGGGAACCTAAAGCAATAATTATTTAAGGCAGGAAATGTACTTTAAATAATTGGTGGAGGAACCTTTTGCTTTCAGGTCCACGGAAATACTTTTGAAATGCATAGTACTCCGGGAGAAGGGGTGGGTGTTCAAATTAAAGACAGTTTTTAAATTCTGCCATCACTGTATTCCGCTTCTTGGAGAATTTTCATATATCACGTGTTGTTTTACTGTAAAGCTTCATTATTACATTAAAAAAAAATTATGTGTGCGTAGCTTAAATAGGAACTGAGTCTAAAAACTTATCTTATTTTTTCCTAAATGTTGATGTGACTGCCATAAGCATACTTCCGTTATCAGCAAGTATTTTGGGATAAAAATGGTATCCTTCCGTTCTTCAGAGTCTCTGGGACCAGCCACGGCAGACTAACTACAGAATATTTAAATCCACCCCTCCCCTCTTCTTAAGTCTGCGAAGGCGCTATAGATTTCAATGAGAAATAAATTCCCAAATCGTTCTAATTCTAACTTGCTGCCTCACGCTAGCCAATCAATCATTGTAGTCACTGGTCTAGAGGTCCCTTATGTATGTATGTATGTATGTATGTATGTATGTATGTATGTATATATATATATGTATATATATAATGTATATATATATATATAATATATATATATATATATATATATATATATATATATATATATATATATATATATCATCTACAGGTAAATATGTATTTGTAATAGCCTTCCTAACTTCTCGATTCCTTCACAATTTTTGAATAAGCATGTGATTACAAAGGCCTTAGATTCGAACCCTCGCCAGATGTCAGAATGAGGTTCAAGTGGTTCTCATTAGAAGGGGAGATTTCTGAACGCGCATATGCATATGCAAGTGCAACTGACAAGTAAAAAAAAAAAAAAAAAAAGTAACAAATGCGCCGAAGTTTCTCAGGCGCAATCGAGTTTTCTGTACAGCCGCTACAGCGTATAATCAAGGCCACCGAAAAAAGATCTATTTTTCGGTGGTCTCGGTATAATGCTGAATGAGCCGCGGCTCATGAAACTTTAACCACTGCCCGGTGGTGGCCTATCCTGTATCGTTGCCAGAAACACGATTATGGCTAAATTTAACCTTAAATAAAATAAAAACTACTGAGGCTAGAGGGCTGCAATTTGGTATGTTTGATGATTGGATGGTGGATAATCAACATACCAATTCGCAGCCGTCTAGCCTCGGTAGTTTCTAAGATCTGAGGGCGGACAGAAAAAAGTGCGGACAGAATAAAGTGCGGACAGACAGACAAAGCCGGCACAGTAGTTTTCTTTTACAGAGAACTAAAAACCTAATGTGGCTTGCTCTACATTTTCTCTAAAAGGACAAAGAACGGAGCTCACTCACCAAATCATCATTTTGAAATTACCATAAACCAGTTGATGCAAAGACTTTAATAAAGATCTTCATTGCTTGAATGCAAAGCACAAGAAGGAGTAATTCAAATATAAACTCATTCATTCGTAATAAGACGCAAACAAATTTATACGTGAATAAATACTAAGCCCTAATATAAACGTATGAATATGTGTATTGGAGGAGGAGGAGGAGGAGGAGGAGGAGGAGGAGGAGGAGGAGGAGGAGGAGGAGGAGGAGGAGGAGGAGGAGGAGGGCATTTTCCTTCCTTTAATATTCCTTGCTATGGCTGAGTCAGTTCTCCCAGGGGCCCTCTTCCGTAAGTTGTTTTGACTTTTCAAATAAAGGCTTTATTGGTACTTTGAATTTGATACGTCTCCCTTCTCTTTGAAGTGGGAAGTGTAAAACTGCCTTTGTAAACTGATACCTCAATATTGATGCTGGAAAAGACAGTCTATGTATATATTTATATAATATCGAAACATTAAAACTATAATAATTAGCGCTTTTATTATCCATTGATCCAATTCATAGCAAGTGCATTACACTCAAAAGCAGACCTTGCGATTGTTTTTCATATTATGTCAATAACTTATATTTCTCCTGATTTTCTGAGGTTGAAACACTCATCATCTGCTCTTACATCATGCTTACACTACGATTTTATGTAATTTATAAATCCCAGAGTCCTGAAGTATCAAATTCAATTTGTTTTCACCCTGTCCACATATATGACTGCTTTGCATATTTCTCCATTCAAATACTCTCAACTTTTTTGAAAGCAATATATTAATCGTTCTAAGCAATACTTATTGCATACAAAGCTGATTATCAGCATAATCTTTTAAATTCCATCTTATATGCACAGTGTTTGTCATCTTTTTTTCTGAGTGCACATCAAACAGCCATAAACACTGCCTTGCTTCTCTGAGCCTATAAGATTCCGGCAAACAGTTTTCACCGGCAAAATACTTTATTGTAACACATTCATTTACTGTCCAGTGATGCACCTCTGTCCTCAACGACAAGAGTATTTTGTCGAAACCCTCCTTTCTTAGCTATTAATAATAAAACACACACACGTCACCATTCCCTGCTAAGAAATATTTAATAGTGAAGTCTTGCCAATCTTGTTGCCTCTCTTGTACTACAAGACCTTCCCAAAGCCTAACCCTCAAAGTCCGCACAAAATTCATGAATCGGCAGTTGTTACAGCTTTGCAGACAATGTTCGTTCGTGGTAACATCAAGCTGCCTCATTTCCAAACCTTCAGCATGCGTAGCTTTCCCTCTGCAATGTCTGCAGTTATGCGAGTACTCAGTTCTGGCAATCTCTGTGGCATTACTATACTTGATATAATGGTGCTAGTGGTAACAGAAGTTGGTCGAAGGCTGAAAGGCGGAAAGTCTCAACATTTAGTATGTTACCCGATGAATATTGTCTCAACCAAGGACCAAGGTTCATTCTGCCTAACTGTGCAGAGAGACTGGGCTGGACGGATGCAAGTCTATTGTCTTACGCTTCCCGAGACCACATTAGCTTTTCTCTTATTATTTTGCCGACATTTTTCATGTATCTGACTTCAAAAAGTTAAAAAAGTCACTAAAAACAATCGCTTTGTATTCATGTTTTTAAAATGTAGTAATAATGAAATGGTACAAAGTCCATGGGATCCATAGATGCATAATGCTCTTTTCCTAGATGGTGCCTCATCTAGGAAAACGCAGTTACTGGGTGAAACATTCACGATAAAATCAAACTCAATCGCAAAGTCAACATCACACAAAATACCTAACTCGACTCAATATCTGTCAGATTTTCCCGGAGTCTCTAGACATGCCTAGGGACAACGCTGTAATGTAGTGAATTAATGCTATAGTTTCATTCTGAGGCTGTGTTAACAGTGCATTATGAATGCATCAAAAGATTACTACAATATAACACAGTAATGCATCATCATGATCTACGATGCTGGATTGTAAATGACGTGTCAACACGTCATCGAAATCTCTGTGCGAATACATGTTTCTTGCAGCGGAGCCGCAAGACTCTAGTTTTGGCACCCAATCGATCTGTTTACCAAAATACATCGCTTTTAAGTATGGGAAAGAAAAAATCAGAATGGGAGCATATGGTACTTGGAAACCCACCATTCCAAATCAACTACTGAGAGTTTTGATAACTCAATTTCATGCATTTATTTTATCCAACAGCCAATAATTACTGTTAAAATTAGGGAATAGTTCAGGAGCAACGTTTATTTTTGGTATCTAAATAGTTCAGGAGCAAGACAATTTCTAAAAGAAGTCAGTGTTGAATCAAGAAACTATGAATGACAATTTTCAAAAATCCAGCTGAATCAAGAACTCATTCAGTGTGGAGTTACAGAAGGTAAAGAAGAAAGGGATGATGACAGGAGAAAAAATTACTTGTTATTTCAGACTGATCATTCCACTAGTTTCCTCTTACTAAAATGGTTCGTCTCCAATGTCGCTCTTTGCACATCCACACGTGCCGCATATCTACAAAAAGAGAGAAAATAGAGGACATATCATTTTACTGTTTAAATCATGACAGCGTGCTTTATCACAAAGGTTTGTGGTACTTGGAAAAAGAGAAAATCCCTCAACCTAAAATCCACTTTGAGTGGACGTTTCAGTCGTTGAATACCAAGAATTCTTCACAGTTTAAATTTATCTTCGTCTGAAGTCTAACTCCATAAGGCCTTAGAATTTTAGCGCTAGTGGTTTGATGTTTATTAAATTTTATACAACCTGCCCACATTCAAGGACTTTTGAATTAGACTAATGTTAACTTTATTACTTGACAGAGTGTACCCTGAAGATGAAAAAGTCTTTGGGGCTTGGTTCTAAGAAAGCTTAATTTCAAAGTTTGGATGAATGATAATGGAACACAACCTTGAAGTTATTTTAAATAAATTCCTTGATGCAAGGAAATTAATGCCTTCCCTGAGCGACAGACCTCTATCATAGTTTGTGTGACTAAAATTTGGGAATGAAAATCAAATGATATTACGGCAAATTTTAAGTTACGAAAGATCTTAAAAGCTTGGTATGTAAATACAGCAAGCTAATTTATTTTTAGAACAGAATTCTTGAAAACAAAGTTAAATCTACCAGTCACGTTTTTAAGTATATTTTATAAGAAAGGCGAAACGCTGGCATGTTTGCACAAAAAATGAAGAGAATTTCAAGAGTAAGAAAACTATTGTTTCATACGAGATCACACAATGTCCGAAAAATGGATGAATTTTGATTACTTTGCTCTGCTCAAACATACAGCATACTTCGCTCGAAGGCAATGAAAAACAACCAGATTAAAATATCTTTCTGTAGAATGGTATATGGCACCAATTCTTCAACGCTGTAAAGACCAAAAATCCAAAAATAAATAAGTATTAAGGTTTTTAAATAATAAATGGTAACAAGAAAGCAAGAAAGCTGAAAATATTTCCTACATAACAGATAACAAGTGCTTCTAAACAATTTCCTTTGAGGTACAAAGAACAACACTTCAAATTTCCTCACCTGAACATGAGATCCGGTGCAGCCATTCAAATTACACAGATCAAAGTCCGGTCTCAGAGTGGGGACTTGCAGACCACCCCAAACCGATGTGTCTGGATCCATCATCCAGTCTTCAGTGCCATTTTTCAGTTCCACGAGGTTAAGCCATGTCTCCATGTACTGATTTGGATCCCCTAAAAGCATATGGAAACATTTACGTCAGTTTAATGTTTGGTTTAACGGGGTAGAAGGCAAGTTCGACGACAGAGACTTAGATTTAAGATGGTAGTTTAACAAGATATAAAGAAGAGCTTCTCTTGAAGTTAAGTAAACAAAATGAATAATTTTCTCTGCGGTACAACTGTTTTTACCCAGGTTCTTACGCGTTGCTTCAACGAAAAACATTTAGAAAAAATACTAAAATATTAATGCAACAGGTAACGCGTTTTTGCTTTTTTTTACTTTAGTTATTCAGTCATTTCCTTGATAGTACCAAGCAATGAAACATCACGGTTATTATTATTATTATTATTATTATTATTATTATTATTATTATTATTAGTAGTATTATTAGTAGTAGTAGTAGTAGTAGTAGTAGTAGTAGTAGTAGGTCTGGATTTGCCTCTGAAACGGCTCCCTTGCTTGTTTTAAGTCTCCTTTACTTCTGTTTGTTTAAGCATATTGTCGCTGCAGTACCAAATATTTTTTATAAATTCCTTCCTATTTTCACTTTCTACTTTCGACAACTACCGGCGCGCTAAGACAACTATAGAAATTCACCTGGGTCAGCGGATCAAAGTATCTAAAGTACTCCTTGTTGATTAGCCTTCTACACAGATTTTACCATTTATATGAAACTTTCCCGCCCAAGCCGCTGCTAAACTAGATGTTATGAGAGGTCTTAGAAATCAACACAAGATTACCTGGTTCTCAAATCTCATCTTGGATTATGTCGTCAAGTCAGATTTAGAAAGATTCGAATGTAAAACCTTACCAATGCTTAAAAATTGCCGATTATTATTGCTTTTTACTAGAATGCACAAGATCTGGAGCCAAGAGCAATTTTCATGTTCATCAGGTTGTCTACAACTCATGGGCTCTTTTAAATGTGCTTCGTTATTTCTGGACCCATATGACGTTTTTCATTCTTTTCTCTTGGGGGCGGTTTGGCACTTAAGCGGCATTTTGGCCTCTCAAAATTTTCTATCTTCGACAAAATTTTTCTGACCCACAGAACATAAAAAACTAATAGCATTACTAGCCTCCCATTCACAGACATGGGCTTCAGCAATAATTGTAACTATTCTACTGGATATCAATCGTAGATTCCTAAGCCCTGGATAATTTTTGTAAAGAGTGACTGACTGGCACTTAACAATCTGGGCAACTGTGTCTTACGCAGTTCGAGATCTACTGTATATCGTTAGTAGAGAGAGAGAGAGAGAGAGAGAGAGAGAGAGAGAGAGAGAGAGAGAGAGAGAGAGAGGAGAGAGAGAGGATGGTCAGTGGCAGGTTCAATCGCGTGACAAACGAGGTCACTGCAATGACAGGTATTGTCCAAATCGCCGTTCTGTTAAAAAAGTTACCTTTCTTTTTTCTTTCCCTGAGTAAATTGGCCTGGCTTAATTTCTTTTACAGCTTGAATAAAAGTTTTGTTCATGTTCTAGTTGCTGTCAATCAAAAAAAAAAAAAAAAAAAAAAAAAAATGGCACGCGTGAATATTTACTTTACGTACATTTTTTAAGATTTCACTGACCACAGACTAGATAAGCATTTAGTAAATTTCGAGAGTTCTTATAATTTATAAATCCATTCGGCAAGATGAAAAGAAAAAAAGCGGTACCTTATCAGCCAGACAACATGAAATAAGGGCGGAAAGAAGACATGACCTATAAACAATAAAAACAGACAGGAAGTGATTTCTCTTCTCTGGTGAAAGGAAAGTTTGCACGATACCAATATTGCAAAGCCCACAATCAGTGTCTAACTTACTGTCGCCAGGAAAAGGATCAGAGACCAGTTACTGAGGTTTAGTGCCTCACAGGGATTCTTGCCCTTGCAACTGACTTCAGTCCCTGGTTTGACAAACTATGATAAATTTTTAAATTTTATTTTTTCTCTAATCTAAAATGTAGGTCTGTATTCTGGCTACCAGGCTTTGTTCGATTTTATCAGATTTCATAAATGCTCAGTAATTAAAAAATAATATAATAAGACCATACTAAGGAAATTATACTTGATCATAATCATCTATGTGAAATATAGCAACATTTATGTACAAACTGATCTTTATTTCTGCATTGTATTCTTAACGTCCTTGTCAAGTTTTTGACAGAGTCACTAATACAAATATTACTACCTAAAACCAGCTATCAACTTCAAAGGGAAATAACATACCTACCAAGGAAGAATTTCTGAAGTGAATTACAGTACATACTGTAGCTTGGTTAATCTTTTCCGGGAATTAGCAAGTTTATCTTTCATTTCAATCTAAAATAAAGGTTTCTCTCTTTAGAACTGAAAAAGCTTAAGGATTTACTGTGCTTGGGTATTCTTAATTTATTTAAATTTTAGCTGGAGTGACTTGTGCTCTTAAATGAGCCAACGAGCACCAATGGGCAAAGGACAGGTTATTTTGCTGTTGGGCAGAGTTTAAAGACAGAACATACACATAAACGATTAGCACCCAAATAACCCCTTAACAACCACGGTATGACCTGGAGTAACCAGGCAGATGGCCGCTAATGGCTCAACAGGTAAACCTGTGGCCGCCCCTAACCCCTGTTCCTAGTTCACACAGACAGTGGGGCTTGACCTGGGGGCCTCCACAGTGGTGAGTGCAAACGAAACTACCATTAACCTGGCCCCTTGTGACGAATGGAATCAATATGATAAAGTGGGAAAACAAGAGATTAAACGTTGAAATTTTATCAACTGTCAGCTATTATCAGCAGCAGCTAACCAAAAACCAAGACTTCTTCCTGGTTTTACTTCAAAATCATCGATTTTTAAATACATAAATACACAGCTTGTCAAAAAAACACAGCACCAGAAACTCATGACAATAACACTGAAACGATTTCTGTATTTTTAAAAAAGGAACACTCAGCCGCAGATCACCCAGTGGATTAATTTCCTAGGGTACAACCTCCTCTGATGAAAAAAGTATTCTCTCCATCAACATTTTTTCAACAAAAAAAAAAAAAAGACTCGAACCACTCGAATATTTTACGTCATGGAATGGGGTTTTATATGTAATCTTTTATATTTGCATGAGAGGATGAAAACAGCATCGTTTAAAGGTTTTAAATCGAAAAACCTTCATAGTTCCGCTGCAAATGACGGTTTAAATAGCTGCTGGCAACTCTGTTGTTTACAAACTATAAATACAAGCCATTTTTGGTAGTGAGACTAAATGCTTATGTTAATGGAATGTTTATTTTGCGGCCAAAAGGATTTTGCTACTTTCTGATGAGCCTTTTTTTTTTTTATTTAACTGTTTAGTCATTTTATTTCCTGCTCATGCTAATGCTGTTATCACTTAAATTATATCTTAGATAAAACAATAGTAGTGAACATATCAGACACTAATGCTCGATTAAACAACCATTTTACCCTCCAACTTGACATAAAATAAAAGAAAAGAGAAGCTTAAGCATCTTTCAATATATTCAACGCTTTTGGAAGGGGGCTGGTAGTGTGCCATGGCCATTTATGGTCGATCTTAACCGATTCTGTTAAGCAGCTGTTAAGTCATTAACGATGCATGTGGCTAATACTAAAAAAAAAAAAAAAAAAAAGACACTTCTACAACAAAGATCTGTCACTTTATCATCTAAATGATAATGATATTAGTTGAGCGATGAGTTTTCCCTGGAGAATTTGCTCAAAGTTAAACACTTTCCATGGCAATTGTTGATAAATACTAGTTCGTAGTTGAAAGGCCTACTGGCTGAAAAACACAATGCCCTTTCCTAGCCCATACCCGAAGAAGAAAATAAGTAAAAAATGCGTTGGAGTTTCTTCTGCGCATTCGAGTTTTCTGTGCAGTCGCGGCCCATGAAACTCAGCCACGGTCCGGTGGAGGCCTGTGTTGCTTGGTAGCTATGGCGGTAACAGAAGTACATTATGGCTAACTTTAACCTTAAATAAAATAAAAACTACTGAGGCTGGAGGGCTGCAATTTGGTATGTTTGATGATTATAGGGTGGACGATCAACATACCAATTTGCAGCCCTCTAGCCTCACAGTTTTTAAGAGCCGAGGGCGGACAGAAAAAGTGCGGACGGACAGACAAAGCCGGCATAACAGTTTTCTTTTATAGAAAATTAAAAGAGAAAGGAAAAGGATGGAAGAAGCTAGGGACAGCTAGGAAGGAAGTGATGAACCTTCTGCTTCTCAAAGGACGAGGGTTAAAGTAGTCAAGAAAAACAAAAGTGGGAAGAGAATTCCGAAGCTAAGACAATCTTGACCAATACACATTTCATTTCTCACCAGGATTGCGGGTGTCTTCGTAATAGCAACAGGTGTTGGTACCCCCGTCGTCGTGATAGAACCCGTGGTTGGCTTTGCCCACGTATGCCACGGGGTGGGTCTCATCCCGGGTCTCGTAGTGCCCGGGGATCCTGGTGTACCAGCCGTCCTTCTGGCTAAACCTGACCTCGTGCATGCGCGGGTCAAGGTCCCAGTCACGAACCTGTTAAAAGCACCTTGGGGGAATTAGAAGACTGAAATGCATTTGGGAGTTTCTACATCTTTTCGATTTAGTTAATCTTCCATTTGCTGAATTTCATTTTACTTTATCAAAATTAATATACGCTGCCATCAAAGTGAAATAAACAAATGTAATTACACTGTATACGGCATGTCGGGCCTAAATTAAGTTAGAATTAGTAAACATTCGAACTTGGGGTCGAAATTTATCGAGAATGAAGACTCGAGCGGCCGACCCCAATGCGAGATGGCAATAGGAACGTATGAAAAAGGATGAGATTGACAAAAATATCTCTAGATATAAAAATGGTATTTTCAATCATATTGTAAACATTATGGTGATAACTTCAATAACTGTTAATGCTTTATATAACTTGTTTTCTTTTATTAGAATTACATATCACAAATGCTTTATATATCTTGTTTTCTTTATTAGAATTGTATCACAATGTACTTGAAATGGATCAGTAAATTCAAAATCTTATGTAAATGAAAAGTTACTGAAGATTTTAAACTCTCACATACATACACACACACACACACACACACACACGCACAAGACACCAACATTTTTTCACACACACACACACACACACGCAAGACACCAACATTTTTTCACACACACACACACACACGCAAGACACCAACATTTTTTCACACACACACACACACGCAAGACACCAACATTTTTTCACACACACACACACACGCAAGACACCAACATTTTTTCACACACACACACCAAGACACCAACATTTTTTCACACACACACACACACACAGCAAGACACCAACATTTTTCACACACACACACACACACACGCGAGACACCAACATTTTTTCACACACACACACACACATAAGACACCAACACTTTTCACACACACACACACACACAACGCAAGACACCAACATTTTTTTCACACACACACACACATGCAAGACACCAACATTTTTTCACACACACACACACACGCAAGACACCAACATTTCGGTTCAAGACACCAACATTTTTTCACACACACACACACACGCACGCAAGACACCAACATTTTTCACACACACACACACACACAAGACACCAACATTTTTCACACACACACACACGCAAGACACCAACATTTTTTTCACACACACACACACACACACACACGCAAGACACCAACATTTTTTCACACACACACACACACACACACACACACACACACACACACACACACATTTGACACCAACATTTTTTCACACACACACACACGCAAGACACCAACATTTTTTCACACACACACACACACACACACACACACACACGCAAGACACCAACATTTTTTCAAGTGATGACTTTCCATTTAAGCGGGGGAAAAGTGCGCTCCTGAAATAAGACTCAACTCAGAGGAAACAATTAAAGGACAAAAACATTTCGAGTTCAAAGATACCACCGAGTTTAGGAGTGTTGCTTTTTCTGTATGAGGATATGAAAAGGGAGAAGGGGAAAGGCCTGAAACCTTGTGTCTTTCATCCAAAGAATGAAATCGGGGAGTCTCTCTGCTGGCCACGCACGCACGCACGCGCACACACACACACACACACACACACACACACACACACATATATATATATATATATATATATATATATATATATATATATATATATATATATATATATATATATATATTTATAAGTGGTCCAATTGACCCATTGGTTAGGCACATGGAGGCTAGTCAACAGTATTGGGTCGCAGCCATGCACAAAAGCACTGCTGTGAAGTGGAGAATTAACACCATCGGTAACCCCCGCTTTCTAAAGGGGAAAAGGTATACGTGTATTTCTTTTTCGGCATTAGGTCTTTCATCAACCAGCTAGTGGTTCCTAAGAAATGACAAGACAACTACCACTGCCGTATTCATACTCTGACTGCTGAATCGTAGCTGAATCCCCTGAGCTGAAAAATTCTACATTAGCCTCTTCATAGACCTACCTAGACGACTCATCATCAATGTACCTGTACCTTCTACACATTCAGTGTGCCATTCAACTACATCTTGCACCGACTCTCTCGCTTTCTGGATTTTGAGGCCCAGTCTTTCCAGCGCCTTTTTCATATCATCTATCAAACTTTTTCTGCTTTCCGTTCATCTTACTTCCAACTGAACGCTCTGTTCACCAGCCTATTATCCTCCGCACTTTCCAAAAGACCGACCAATATTAAAACACTGATCAATCCTTTCACCTACACTAACCCCTTTACCATTTCTGTATAGCTCCGCATCCCACGTCCTTTCCACTTGTTAATCCACACATACTATGCTAACAAATCATCTCCGCAATTTCAACCATTCTTTGGCAGTCACCATCACACTTTACTTCCATGAAGGAGACGTCGATCAACAGACAATCCCTTTCCTTGCATAGACATTCAAAGCTTCTACCGAATCTGTTGTACGTAGCCCACCTCCTTCCTTTCTTCACCTTTTTCTCTGACCCACCTTTTCTCTCATCCAGCCATCTTCATACATATGATGCCCATAGACTCATACAATTCTCATAATCTATTTTTTCACCATCCATACCAACATCCATTGTTCCATCTTCCTAGCTTTCATTTACATTTGTAACTCTTGTTCACATTTACTTTTTACTTTCTCATCTTGTAAAGGCTTACAAATTCTTTCATTAGTCTCTGCACATACGTGCTCATAAATTTTGTTAATTTTTTTTTTCAATGTACATCTTCTTCCATTTAAAATGGGTGGCAGCTAAAGACGCTAGCCTGCCTGTTGTCAGACATTATGTATGAGAAGAGGCTGGCCACATTATGCCCAGCCCCAAAGGATGTTCGCTGGATATTTGGGTTATAATGTAGGCATATGTCTTGGATATTTATTTTTGTAACACCATACCCCAATTACCTTCGATGGGTTGTCACTAGGTAATAGCCTTCCATTTCTCAGCCATTTTTAACCATTGTGTAACTACCACGGAAATCTAACTACCACGTACTTAATTCACTGCTTAGGTCAACAATACGATTTTATCACAGCAACTCATCTACTAGTAAATTGAACCTAGTTTCTTTGTTTGGGAGGCAAGGATGCTACTGATATCTCACACATTCACAGGTGTGTGTGTGTGTGTGTGTGTGTGTGTATAAACATTACTCTCCAAGAAATAACCCCAAGAAAAACTATTAATTGAAAACTTGAAAAATGTTTCAACATTTATAATTTTTCGACTGATTTCCTCTACAACCTTTCGTTCCCCCAGTTCTTCATGAGGGTTGAACTTTGAAAAGACGGCTAATTAATTCAACAGGGCATCATCTCAAACAACAGCTTCGCCCGTTCTATCCGGGTTTCATCATGCGAGTACCGCTGCCGGGTTAAAAACAGTATGAATAAGTTTGTATAATCTAGAACACAATTTCAAATTAACTGAAAAAGTAAATGAGAGACCTGCACTTATTCTAGTCACTTGCTCATAACGGCATTAAATATTTTCAGTTTAATTAACTTTTTACCCTCGAAGTATAACCATTTGACAGACCATATCTACGTAACATGTAATCTGACGGTGCTTGCTAATTAATCTCTTTTACCATAATAAGACGTCAGAGTTGAGTTCAACGTGGGATATTTTTCCCCCTAGTATAAATTAACTTTTTCAATTCAAGTTTTCGTTTTTTTTTTTTTTAAGCTGATAGGTAACACGGGTGGAAGAAAAATGAGGGCAGTTAGCTAACTAACTATGGTAGGGAATAGTTTAGAAAGTCTTGGGTTCTGTCTCTGTGAAAGTAACAAGTAAAAAATACGTCGAATTTTCTTCGGCGCAATCGAGTTTTCTGTACAGCGTATAATGCTGTATGAAACTCTCAGCCGTGGCCCATGAAACTTTCAGCCATGGCCCGGTAGTAGCCTGTGTTGTTGTCGCCTATAGCGGTGCCCGACGCACAACCATGGCTAGCTTTAACCTTAAATAAAATAAAAACTACCGAGGCTAGAGGGCTTCAATTTGATATGCTTGATGACTGGAAGGTAGATGATCAACACACCAATTTACAGCCCACTAGCCTCAGTAGTTTTGTGAGATCTGAGGGCGGACAGAAATATTGCGGACGGACAGACAAAGTCATCTCAATAGTACTCTTTTACAGAAAACTAAAATGAAAAGGGCATTAGATTCTGTTATAGAATAGATGCCCACACACATTTGTTGAGGTATAACCGACAAAACTGAGGTTCAGGAATTTTCAATTCACTACTGAAAATGTAAATTTACATGTAAAATATACATGTAAAATTTACAAGTAACACTGGTCATCTGTACCTTTAATGAGCCTCATTACCAGAAATGACATGAGAACATTAGTAGTGCTTACGATTGTGAGAGAAACTCTCCGGTAGATATACTAAGTAATAATTCAGCTGCTGAATCGTTATCATTCTTTCGCTTCGTCCTTGAATGGAATGGAAAGGAATATGAGGTTTAGGCCTAAGGCCAAGCACTGGGACCAATGAGGTCATTCAGCGCTGTGATGATTTTACAAAACAAATAAAAACATATACATTTATACTGGAACACACAACACATTAAATGCATTTCCGGATTTTTCACACTTACAGTGAAATAATAATAATAAAATAATAATAATAATAATAATAATAATAATAATAATAATAATAATAATAATAATAATAAAAACTTATATAAAGTTGTGTACATTTTTATCTTTTAAAACCTTCATTAAATTTAAAATATTGCAACTGTCATCTAAAACTTCCCATTAAAGCTTTTTCAGGTAGCCCGGCCACGGACAAAAGGTGAGAGTGGATAGGTGGGTGAAAATGTCTGAGATTCAGCACTGATAAGAAAGGAAGAGAGAGAGAGAGAGAGAGAGAGAGAGAGAGAGAGAGAGAGAGTTCCAAATGGGTTGAAAGGATCGAAGGATTCTCTGAACCAGAAGTCCTAATAGTTGGGAAGTGTGTAAACGTGTCATATATGAGATAAGGAGTGGGATGGCTTAAGATATTTTGGATATTTTTCGTTGAAAATCAACCATATTTGGTGAAATGGATAATAGAAGATATGTACATGTATATGTATATATACATAATATATACATATATATATATATATATATATATATATATATATATATATATATAAATATATATATATATATCTGAATCACGAAAATATGGAACGTGATGAATGTATATATATATATCTATATAATCTGAATCAAAAAATATGAAACGTGATGAAAGTGCAAAACAAGTGAAACAACAAGTGGTGCTAGGCCTTTCGACTTACTGTCCTTTGCCAAGTAAAGGACAGTAAGTTGAAAGGCTTAGCACCACTCCGTTGTTACACTTTCTTTTCATTTACCTTTATTTTATATATATATATATATATATATATATATATATATATATATATATATATATATATATATATAGAGAGAGAGAGAGAGAGAGAGAGAGAGAGAGAGAGAGAGAGATTGTTACTAACCTTTATTACGAGAGACTCCCAGAATGCATCTCTTTCTCCACCTATGAGGTCACACTTGTGGTTGTAACCGTAGAAAGACCAGTAGGCTGAAAGAGAATGATGCAGTTTCAAACATTAGCATCGTCATCGTCCATTACTAACATTGTCGTCTTCATTATTTGTTTTTTTTAATAAACTTCAAATAAACATTATACAGTCTTGAGGACACTAAAGGTATTGGAAATTTTCATTGCTTGCCGTGGTTGGTCATTAACTTTGCTTATATATAATTTACATTATTAATTACTAGTCATTTTACAAATGGGATACAACGACCATTCGGTCCAACTATTTCTTATTAATATGAACACGTTCTTAGTTTGGAAGCCAAAGGCCCATTTACGCGACTAGCAAGGTTACAATATGAATAAAACACTGATATTTAAAAAAGGAAAATAATATATATATATATATATATATATATATATATATATATATATATATATATATATATATATATATATATATATATATATATATATATACACACACATATATATATATATATATATATATATATATATATACACACACATATATACATATATCTACATATGTATACATATATAAAATTTCAGTAATGTTATAGATCGACGGAGTATTAATGGGAAAATATGGCCAAAAATGTGCTCTACACTGCTTTCATATCGTCATTAGCTTTGCCCCATTTTCTCTCTCTCTCTCTCTCTCTCTCTCTCTCTCTCTCTCTCTCTCTCTCTCTCTCTCTCTCTCTCTCTCATGCAGAGAAACTAACTTCAGATCACAAACATAATGGCAGGAAAATATAATCTGAGACTAAATCTCGTTCAAGAACTCCTAATACCCACTTACGAAAATAAATCAATCAATCAATCACTCAATCAATAATTAAATATTACGAAAATAAATAAATAATTAACCACTCAATCAGTAATTAAATATTAGGAAAATCAATCAATCAATCAATCACTCAATTAATAATTAAAAATTACGAAAACAAATAAATAACCAATCACTCAATCAGTAATTAAATATTACGAAAATAAATAAATAATCACTCAATAATTAAATATTACGAAAATAAATCAATCAATCAAGTACCAATTACGAAAATAAATAAATCAATCGATAAAATGAAATAAATCAAAATCAATCATTCAATCGATAATTCAAGTAAATAAAAATCATATCGTGGTTCACACAAATCTGCGCATGCCAATCTGCGCGTGCCAATACGTGGGAACCAAACCGTCCTTCACGGACTGATAGTCGAGGTTACACTGCCTGGAGGGGTCGCCGCTCCCCCGGACGTCGTAGTAATCTGAAGCATTGTGCGGGAAGCAGTAACCATCCTCCCCTTGCTGAAATGACAGGAGAAATAAGTTATGCTCTTGTTCTCCGATAGTGACGTATTTTTGTTGACTTTGGTTTTTTCTTTGCATTATTGTCAACAGCTGTGTAGTTGAGAATCGTAATTCCTGTCTGCTGTCTTTATAATGCAAGGTGAACAATTTATCCGAAGTTAGGATGAGTCTTTCAAAAAAAAAAAAAAAAAAAAAAAAAAAAAAAAAATATATATATATATATATATATATATATATATATATATATATATATATATATATATATATAAGTTTATCACTTATACAATTGTTCTATGCATTAATACAATTACTAACAGGACCTCATTGAAACTGGATGGTATCTAGAGGAGATATTTATTAAAAAAATAGTTACAAGCTTTCCAGGGCTAACAGTCCTCATTGTCAAGAATTTGAATAAATATCTTCGCAAGATACTATCCAGTTTCAATGAGGTCCTGTTAGTAAACTATATATATATATATATATATATATATATATATATATATATATATATATATATATATATATATATATATATATATATATATATATATATATAGACTAAACAGGCACAATATCCACATTAACTATCAAGATGACATACACGACGTTAGTTCTGTGTATGACAACTTCACTTTAGACAATGGTTGAAAAGATACTTACCGTGTGGTGGAAACGCAGGTAAGGGGCATAGATTTCGGCAAATGCTTCAAAATCTTGGCATGTGCCTGCAAAGACAAAAAAAAAAAATAATAAAATGAAATCTGTATATATTATTTATCAAATGCTTATTTTGTTTACCGTTCACTTAATTAGAATTTTACTGAAAAAAAAATTCGCCATCATACAGTATTTTGAGGGGCGGGAAAGTGGCAGGAACATGAGGCTTGCAACCTCACCCGTTGCATCAATTACAAAATTAAGTGAATGCTTTCACCATTTTGGACCCACCCCTGCTATATTCCCCTAAAATGGAAAACTGCAGTATCTACAAAATTTTCGAAATTGAGATATGCCACTTACTGGGCTCGTGAAACACTAATGCACAAGTTACTGCAGTTTCAGAATGATTCTTCAATGCTTCATTTAGTGGGTCCCATTTGCAGTATCTGCAAAATCAGTAGTAAGGCAAGGGAAAACTGCAGTGTCTGCCATTTTCCTCAGTTTTGCATTTTTGCAGATCCTGCAGTCTTCCATTTTAGGGCAGCATGGAGAAACGGATGTTGGCTGAAAGAAAACCAGGATTTAGATCGTCGTATATTTCTCAGCTAACGACCGTATCCTGTACAGCGGATGAAGTGGCGGCAATGGCTGTCATCCTTCCTCCAATATTTCGTATCTTGAATAAACTATGAGGCTCCAGTTCACGGTGAAAGTGGTTGTCCTCCACTGTCAAGTCCTCTAAGGTTGGACAGTTTCTAACAACTGTCCAACCTTAGAGGACAGTTGTTAGATGAGGCACTTCACAGACATATTACTTACACGAATAAACAGTATAAGTAATTCATTTATTCATACAAACAAATTATAATTATTATATAAAATGTACAAACATGAAAGTGTCTTAAGGGATAGGCTTGTTTTCATATCTACCAAAAAGATTCAATATTGATTTTTGAGGCAACTTCTCACAGAAGTGTTATATATCCCAAAGATCGAGTATGATTTCTCAATTCTATAAAACGCACGATGAATCAGTCGAATAAAATTGCTCAGCTAACTGAGAAAATTCAATTCATTAGCTGACCTGAAATATGCAGCGAAATTTTACCCGGACGAATCCAAAAAGGATTATTAGAAAAATAAACAGAATTGCATCCAAGTACTTCCCAATACCTTCGACATGGAGGGTAAGCCCTCAACCGTGTGTGTGTGTGTAAAATTTCTCTTACAGAAAGTGACATACATTCCGAAGATCTCAATTCTATGAAACACGATGTATCAGCGGAAAAAAAAAAAAATTCCTCAGCCAACTGAGAAAATTCAATTCATTAGTTGAAATATGCAGTGCAGTTTTACCCGGAGAAAAATTCGAGGACGAACTCAAAAAGAATTATTAGAAAATTAAATAAAATTTCATCCGAGTATTTCTCAATACTTTCGAGAAAGAGGTTAGGCCCTCGCCTACCTCTGTGTGTGTGTGATAGTGCGATACTTCCAGAACGAATTTTGATGAGAGTTGGTTAAACATTTATTGCCAATGTTTTCATAAAACACCAACTACCGGAAGCCTAAGCATCCGGAAATTTCGTATATAAAGTTAGATAGTTGTGTCCCTCCCTAATTTATGGATGGAGACAATTTAGGCCTTGTCTCGTCTATTCATTGAAATATCTCGGGCTACAAAAGATCTAAACTCTAGGAACAGCCTGGCCAATTTGTCTAAATTGAAATCTTGACTTTGAGGTTAATGGAAGAGCAATAGGTCACTTGGGGTGATTCATCTAAAATGCATTTCATCGTATTATAGAACAAGTGAATGTAAGGGCGAACACTTGCTCCTGAGTAAGTGATCGGATAATAGTGGGATTATTAAAGATATAAGCAGACCTTTTGTATTGCTTTTTAGTCTGTAAAAGAAAACTATTGTGCCGGCTTTGTCTTTACGTCCTCACTTTTTCTGTCCACCCTCAGATCATAAAAACTACTGAGGCTAGAGGTCTGCAAACTGGTATGTTGATCATCCACCCTCCAGTCATCAAACATACTTAATTGCAGCCCTCTAGCCTCAGTAGTTTTTAATACATTTCAAGTTCAAGTTAGCCATAATCGTGCGTCTGGCAACGATATAGGCCACACCACCACCGGGCCGTGGTTAAAGTTTCAAAGGCAGCGGCTCATACAGCATTATACCGAGACCACCGAAAGATAGATCAATTTTCGGCGGCCTTCATTATACGCTGTACAGAAAACTCGATTGCGCCGAAGAAACTTCGGCGAATTTTTTACTAGATCATCTTCAGTATGCAAATGAACACATCATACAAAAGAGGTGACACCCAAACAACTAGGTGCAAGAATATCAAAGGAATACAGCCGAAGATTGGCTACATCACAGTTTCCCGAAACGAATCTACAAGAGGGAGAGTTTCTTAATATCCTCACGTTTTTACCATCATTCGCATAGAAAAGGAAATAACAAGATGTAAATCCGAGCATACGAGATCAGGCCGGGACCCCTCCCTCCGTCCCTCGTATGCGAGAGCGGGAAAAATCGCTGCTATTCCGGGCCACGGCACGTCCTGAAAATTTAAACCTTACACGACACACTGAGTCAATGGAAGCAAAAATTCAGGCAGCTGACGAGAAATCAATTTGAAGATGTTCAGGAGGTTAGGCTTACGGTCTGAATGCCTAAGGGAGGGAGAGACGACGACGGGGGTGGGGAACGATAGAGGATGGAGGGGTGTGTGGGTGGAGTACCTTAAAATTGGGAGAGGTGGCTAATCGAGAAGGGTGATATGAAGAAAAGCTGGGGGAGTGGCTGGTATCTTAAAGCTGACCGATGACGCGAAGAAGTTTTGCTTCGGACGATTTCTGAATGTCTTCGCGGAGGGAGGATCCTTATAGAAAGTTTTTTGTTTTTTTTTTTCTTTTCTTTTCTTTTCCTTTGTGAAGTTCCGTCACTGAGAGACCCAGAGGTCACTGAGTCAAGAAGCTTCCTAACGAAGAGGATTGAGTTTAGGCGTATGGCACAGAAGAGTTTGCACACACACACACACAGTATCTATACCCATAACTATCTATCTATCTATCTCACTATCTATCTATATACATATATGGGCGAAAAATGGGCAAGGGTTAAAAAGGTCACTGAGTCAGGAAGCTTCCTAACAGAGGTGGCTGATTTTAGGTGTACGGTACAGAACAGTTTGCACAAACACAGTACATGTACCCATAACTATCTATCTATCTATCTCACTATCTATCTATGTATCTATATACATATATGGACGAAAAATGGACAAGGGTTAAAGAGGTCACGGAGTCTGGAAGACTCCTAACGGAGGGGACTGATTTTAGGTGTACGGCACAGAACAGTTTGCACAAACACAGTATCTGTACCCATAACTATCTACCTATCTATATGCATATATGGGCGTAAAGTGGGCAAGGGTTAAAGACGCACATGTGGAAGGATTAGACGGGTATATAAAATTCTATGATGGGATCATAGGGTCACTGTCTGTGAGCATAGGAAGGTAGGAGCAGGGAATAAAAGTAAGTGGTGGGGTGATGATATTAAATGTTTAGCAATAGAAAATTAAGGCTTATATGAGAAAAGAACCACAACAGGCATATAGGAAATGGAAAGGTACAGATACTGAGGAGGATAGCTAGGATGGTCTGGGAGACATGAAAAAGAGAAAAAGGGCAAGAAATAAAAATAATGTTGGACAGATGTACTGGAAAGATACTGGAAAGGAAGGGCTTTAATATCAAGGAAATGCAAGAGTTTGTGTGCAATAAGATGTCAGTGGCACTATAGAGGTGTTCGATGCACTACTGATGAGCCTTCTGTGTAGATGTGTGAAGAGGTTATTGTTGTTGGAGTTTTCTGCAGTGGTGGATAGTCAAAATACAAGTAACAAATGCGCTGAAGTATCTTCGGCGCAATCGAGTTTCCTGTTCAGCCACTACAGCGTATAATCAAGGCCACCGAAAACAGATCTATCTTTCGGTTGTCTCGGTGTAATGCTGTATGAGCCGCGGTCCATGAAACTTTAACCATGACCCGGTGGTGGCCTATCCTATAGCGTTACCAGAAGCACGAATATGGCTGAAATTTAACCTTAAATAAAATAAAAACTAATGAGGCCAGAGGGCTGCAATTTGGTATTTTTGATGATTGGAGGGTGGATGATCAACATACCAATTTGCAGCCCTCTAGCCTCAGTAGTTTTTAAGATCTGAGGGCTGACAGGAAAAAAAAGTGCAGACAGAAAAAGTGAGGACAGACAGTCAAAGCCGGCACAATAATTTTCTTTTACAGAAAACTAAAAATGTTCGTGTCTGAGGAAATTACGTCGAGAGATGTTATATGCTGTTAATACCTGTTACTTACGTTAGCAGTGAATTGCGAAACCAGCGCATGAACTGGTTCCAAGAATAGTCGTACAAATAAATATCTTGAGTTGAAGGGCAAGGCGCTTGTCTGTATTATGAAATGTAATAATTGACGTTTGAACTGATTACGTTGAAAGAAAAAACTGTATTTGCCCTTTTTATAGTAACATGATTAAACGAGTTGCCTAATCATATTCCGTGACTCCCATGGGTCTCACAGATAGATCTACTCTTAATTTAGAGGTAAAAACTGGAGCAAATTAAAATTAAAGAAGCTGAACAGCTTAGGTGTGAAGACACCAAACCGAAGGAAAACAGCATTGCAACTGCGGTCTAAAATGTCACCTTGATTTGTAAGAAACCTTTCTGGATTAAAAGATCTCATCTTACAAACAGAAATAAAGCGAGTGTTTATATGATATTTTGTTCTCAACCTATTTTGAAAAACAGCACGCCTTCTTGCTGAATAATTTCCATACTCAAGAGTTATCGAAGGGTCATTCACATGGAAATGTGTGGATTCTGATCTACCGATTTTTAAAAAATTATTCTTTCATTCACATGACACTTTCCACAGAGAAAAAAAAGAAAAAATGAAAAAAGTAAAAAAAGAAAACTAAGGACGACTGAGTACACTGCAGTGAGGAAACATTCTGGAAAAGGTTTATTTCTCGAATGTCATTTCAATTCTCTCGGAAAAACAAATGTGAGAATAACGAAGCTACCGGGACTCAAGCGCCCTTGAGAAGACAGAAATAGCTTATTGTACAACATTCGAGCCGCCAATTAATTAATATTAAACAAAAATGGAGGTTGCTGATGTTTCTTCCATTTTCCCCCGAGACCCATCATTAAAAGACGCAACTTAATGAGTTTCTTAAAGACGCATAAAAACGCGACGTGATTACTTCGATGAGACCTCCTAATGGTCGAAGAAAACATGAAAAAGAGAGGAGGGGAAAGATGTAGAGTTTAACAATTAAGGGAGTAACCGGCCTGTCTCTTGAAGGATGAACCGGCCTGTCTCTTGAAGGATGGTAGATGGGTGAGAATTAAGGTAAACAAAGAATAGAAAGGAGGAAAAGAAACGATGAACAGTGTAATCTGCTGAATATAAATATGATATTCTTTTCAATGTAAAGGCTACACTATCAAAGAGAAGACACATTCATTTCGACTGTAATATCTGAAGTACAAAGAAATTCGTACTAACACCAACAACACCCACCTCACCCCTACGCTCGGCGTCAATAACCTAGATGTTATAACGCCAGTTTTACCAGCCATAAATCAATCAATCAATCAACGCCACCCCCCCCCCCCAAAACCCACCAACCACGCACGTAACCTCACATCCAAAGCAAATTTCCACAACTTTTTATCTTACCTTCTATACTGCGAACCAATGAGATTATCGAGCATCTTTTGCTTTCCCTAATTCATCAAGTTATTCCTCATTCGTTTTCTTTCCCATTACTTCTTTTAATCTCCCCTAGTCCTGAGGCTGGTAAGGGCAATATATTTTCTGTGTCGAAAAAGCTGCTGTTTGTTTGCGAAGTATCCATTGGGAGTTGGGTTTGAATTACGATCCCGACGGACTACAGTAGGTATTTACTAAATGCTCCTGCTCAGCGCCGTCGGCCATTTGTTGTAGTTGAATGAACGTATGATATAAACCGACTGAATCAATATACCTTTGCTCTGATCATTTATATTTTCGAAAATGCCATTAAACGAAGCAAAGGACCTTTCTCACTTGTTTCTTCATAAACCACGTGAGTAGTACCTCAAGTTTGCTGTAGAATCTTGGCTTCTTGAAAATATACAACAATCTGTCAGTTACTATCAGCTGTAATATGACATTTTATAGGTAAAATTATTGTCATGCGAATGGGTTGGGTATGTGAGTGCGTGCGTTAACAAATAACGCTGAAACAGATGACTGGATTTTGGTGGAACTTGGTGAATACTTTCACCTGGTAATCCCCTCGAAGCTGTGAAAACCGTTACACCTTTTACAAAATATGGGAATTTTAACGGTCAATCTTCATCTCTGGTCTGTGGTTACTGATGGGCGATGCAAACCTGGCAGAGGTACACTATATTGATAGTTCTTGGTATCTTCTTGATAGCTGCTGGCTTAATGTTACTGACAGTACTGAATATAACCACTTAAGTTCTGGTTACAATTCAAAGAAACTGAAAGCATTTTGTCGAGTCTTCTCTAGTTAACTGGATATCACATAACTGGATATCATATGCACATTTTCAATTGGTTGTGTTTTTGTAACTGGGAACAACTTTATTTTCTGTCAAGCATAGAGCGTCAGTGACACAAGTTAAAAAAAAAAAAAAAAAAAAAGCTATACAGACACAGCCCAAGATTTTTAACCATTTTTATGCACCCCTTTCCTTTCTCTTTCGCAAATGGCTTCTGCCCATACACTGACTGAATGAAAAAAAAATCTCTTAATTGCAATATCGAAGTTTTCCGTCTAGGCATCACTTCAAACGATGACGAGCGCGTCTATATAAAAGAGAACGAACAATAACATCATCCACTGAGCAACAATGTCACATACAGAGCAGAGAAAGGACAACAACATCCTCAATATAATATGTAGCGTCCAAGAGATATGTTGTTCTCATCTTTAGGAGAAGGAAGCTAAGCGTTTATCACTAATGAAGAACAATGAATTCTCTCTCTCTCTCTCTCTCTCTCTCTCTCTCTCTCTCTCTCTCTCTCTCTCTCTCTCTCTCTCTCGCAGTGTTAGCGGCATCGTATTTATGCAAGTTATGCTTATGAAGTAGAGCACACGTGGTTATATATTTAATAAAAGAAGAAATCCGCACCCAGTGTCCTGGCTTCTTTTCTTGTTTAAGAGACAGCTTTGTTGTCACCTAAGAGGACACTTATACTGACAACCTCTTTCTTTTTTTAGAAAGGGAGACCGATTAGGGGTTTTCTTTTTTTTACTGCCTGTTTTCTTTGTATAAGGCCTTTCCGGGCACGTGCGTACATCTTCACACACACACATATACGTATGTGTATGTATGTATGTATGTATATATATATATATATATATATATATATATATATATATATATATATATATATATATATATATATATATATATATATATATATATATATATATATATATATATATATATATATATATATATATATATATATATATATATATATATGAACTGCTTTCCCTTATATAAAGAGACAACAGCCACTGATACGTTCATCCTACAACAGTTGAATCAAGGATGAAACCCGTTCTCCAAAAACTTCCTAAACATTTGCAATTTGTTTATCCATACATATTCATTTATGGACTCATACAATGAGATACGAAATTCTGTGTTTGTTTTAACAGACTTTGATCATGCACTAGAGCCTGTGCAGAGTACTGAAACACGTTATCAAATTAAAAAATGTTTCTCTGAAGATTATATCTCATATGATACACAGATGCCAGAATTCGACAAACAAAAACGTGTGAAATTAAAGATGAGATAAACAAAAGTTGTGTCCTTGAAATGGTGTTCTTTGGAAGTTTGCCAATAAACTGGGCGATATCATTTTCTGTCAATAAAAGCTTGTTTACTTTAGCTAAACCCGATACAAAATATAAAATGGGAAGCTTGTACTTTTTGAGTTTTTTGTAAAAGGAAGCTATTGTACCTGCTTAGTCTGTCCGTCCGTACTTTTTTCTGTCAGCACTTTTGCTGTCCGCCCTCAGATCTTAAAAACTACTAAGGTTAGAGGGCTGCAAATTGGTATGTTGATCATCTGCCCTCCTATCATCAAATATACCAAATTGCAACCCTCTAGCCTTAGTAGTTTTTATTTTATTTAAGGTTAAATTTGGTCATAACCGTGCTTCTGGCAACGATTTAGGATAGGCCACCACGGGCCGTGGTTAAAGTTTCATGGGTCACGGCTCTTCCAGCATTATACCGAGACCACCGAAAGATAGATCTATTTTCGGTGGCCTTGTTTATACGATGTACTGAAAACTCGATTGCGCTGAAGTAACTTCGGCGCATTTTTTACTTATGTTTTCTTTCTCTCTTTTTTTTATGGGCTAATGACCTCACGTACCTAGACGGTCTCTCAGGCTTCTGCGTAACCCACTGCCGGTTACGCAAGACTCACAAGGACAATGGCCGTTTATCAGAAACTTTACTTTCACTTAATTATTTATTTTTTTTTACGAGATAAGGTCGTGACTCTTACGCTAAAGCCTTTCTCTTGTATCCCTGAAACCTAATAAAATGCAAATGGCAAAACTTTTGGTCCATTATATTTTATCCTACGTCACGGAAACACCTCGTATCTAAAGAACCTTCTCTTCGGCGAGACTTTTAAAGGAGATACAGCCTGGTTGATAGTCACGGTGTTTTTTTTTTTTTTTATCAAACTAGAAAGTAGTCGAAAGAAGTAAAAAATACGCCGAAGTTTCTTCAGCGCAATCGAGTTTTTCTGTACAGCGTATAAGCCACCGAAAATAGATTATTTTTCAGTGGTGTCCGTATAATGCTGTATGAGCCGCGGCCCATGAAACTTTAACCACGGCAAGGTGGTGCCCTATCCTATATCCTATATCGCTGCCAGAAGCACGATTATGGATAACTTTAACCTTAACACTACTGAGGCTAGAGGGCTGCAATTTGGTATGCTTGATGATTGGAGGGTGGATGATCAACATACCAATTTGCAACCCTCTAGCCTCAGTGGATTTTAAGATCTGAGGGCGGGCAGAAAAAGTGCGGACAGAATAATGTGCGGACGGACAGACAAAGCCGGCACAATAATTTTCTTTTACAGAAACCTAAAAAGCCAAGAAGACCTTTCCATTACCTACTGCAGATCTAGACTGCCTAATGAAAATCAATAGCCGACCAGCATAATGCGGTCCCTGACCTAAGGCCGATATTATCTCAAGGGTCAATCTTGCTCAACACCAGCGCAGACTGTCGTCGGTTACTGAATGCCTTTTCCTTCCTCACGAGTATTGTTATTGTAAATCCAGGAGTAAAGTCTACACTATGTCGAGTGCCCGAAAAAACAAACAAGTTCAGAGGTAAGCTTACCTGCAGAAAATTCATTTGCCCGATACCTTTTGTATAATCACAGAATTGAGAGAGAAAGGATCTTGTCTGCAAGTGCAGGAAAAGTTAAAGTCAGCTAACAGATGCATTTGGTATGAAGAGAAATGTTTTTGCATCACTTAATGAAATTAACAAATTAACATCTTTATTTGTGGGATGACAAAGTATTGAAATAAAATGAGAGAGAGAGAGAGAGAGAGAGAGAGAGAGAGAGAGAGAGAGAGAGAGAGAGAGAGAGAGAGAGAGAGAGAGAGAGAGAGAGAGAGAATAAGGCACATACTGAAGCTTGAAAACAGTGGGTTATAAGATCACCCCAGAAGGCGTAAAAACAACAAAATATGGCATGAGTGACCCATTTGACCCAAAGTGACCCAGTTGGCACTAAGTAACCCAGCTGGCACTAAGAGACCCAGCTAGCACAAAAATGGCATAGATACTTCAATCACTTAAAGAAGACATAACTGAAAAGAAATGACATAAAGCAAGACAAGGTGCCTGTATCAATAAACAAGCCAAATCTAACCTGGCTATTGGGAGGAAAGGTAAAAAAAAAATTAAAAAAAATAAAGATAAAAATAAAGTACTTCTCTGACTCAAGTTCCAGGTGTGACAAATTAGACCTCGGTGCACACCTGAATTACTCAAGACCATTACAGGTAAGGGAGAGAGAGAGAGAGAGAGACAATCAAGTAGAGTAGAAGAAAAATGTAGTGGCCAGACAGACACCTGGCAATTTTGGCAACAAGCTCAGCTCTTTCATGACTGATATCACTTGTTCTCTTTGCTCCAGAACAAAGGCTTGAGAATCCCTCGAGGATAAGAATGGAAGCTCTTGCCTTCACGTTTCTTAAGCTTCTGAGAAATTCGTGTCATTAGCATACTCTTACTGAGATTAGACCGGTGGGATATCTTGAGAAGCGGAATCAAAACATGTTCTTTCAGAACTGCGGAAACACTCGTGCAAAAGTTCACCTATTAATGTCCCAAGAATTTCAAGAAATTAAAAACTACAAATCTGCCATATTAAAGGTGAACAGATTCTAGGAATGACCGTGAAGCCTCACGGGAATCAGTGTCTAAGAATGATAAGAGGCAAAAAGGAAATGAAGACGATGCTTAGAAAGATTTCTAACAAAAAAGGAAAATTCCTGAAGATTCTGACTTAAGAGAGAGAGAGAGAGAGAGAGAGAGAGAGAGAGAGAGAGAGAGAGAGAGAGAGAGACGGGTGGGGGTTGGGGGGACCTGTCTAAAAGAATAAGGAAATCCTAGTCGAGATTCGTGGTATGTGAAAAATTTCTACCCCACTGTTATAAAGCGCATATCAGCATCGCTATTGAAGAAGAAAATTCTTTAAAGTTACCCGCAGAGAAAGAGAAAGAGTGGAGCAGGTAGTTCTTCTCTCTCTCTCTCTCTCTCTCTCTCTCTCTCTCTCTCTCTCTCTCTCTCTCTCTCTCGCTTTGCCGTTGAGGGGTATCTCATTCTTTACCGGTTTAATCTAGATGTTTTCAACAGCGAAATTACTTTTCCTAAAAGTGATTAATGATCTAATCAAGGTTTATGATTATAAATAAATGATAACTTCAGATGCTTCACTCTCCCGTGTATATCGATAAAACTGTCACTTCTTTACTATGAAACATGATATATCTACATAAAAACGACGCATATTGTGTCCCCTGTACCACATGAAGGTAAGTGCCCGCAGCCCAACGAAGATCAAAGATCAAAGGCCACAAAAAATATGTTCCATCTTGCTTCCAGCTACTTTCGATTTTTTCCTCTCACAAAATAGTTTGTTGGCGACGCTTCAACAATCCCCGGCAGAATAAAAAAACAAAGGAGATTGAAAGATCAATTTAAACTTTTTACACTTTTTAATTTTTTTCTGAAACTGCTGAAAATGAGCTTCCTCCTTCAGGTATTCGTGAAAGGTTCAAGATCAAATTTCGACCTAGATATGATGAAACCGGCAGAGCCCCCCCCCTCCCCCTCCCCCTTCTCTCTCTCTCTCTCTCTCTCTCTCTCTCTCTCTCTCTCTCTCTCTCTGCCATGGAATTTGCATTTCATAAGGGAAGATTTTCCATCAGGATTTCTAATATAAGATGAAAGCCGATAAGATTTCCCCACATATTCACTAACGAAGAGACCCAAATAAGTCTTCAATTTCAGAAGGAAAGCTTATGACAAATGTTTTGCTATTTTTTTCAACACTAGACACGACTCCATCTAACAAGGTTTAGATACCCTTAAAAAATAATGTCTGCCTTCCCTTAGCTTATCCGCCAGGCACGCGAGACTGCTAACAGGCGACGTTGAAAAACCGGGAAAAGACTACGAACAAAGAAGAAATGGCAGAACGTGAAACATGATACACTGAGGTAAGAGGAGCGTCAGCCCACGATTTCATCTTTGTAACGAAGCGCTTTGCTTTCCTCTTTTTTTCCCTGACATCAATCAAGGAGGTTTTCTCTAGGCTTCCCAGCACCCGACCTTTCATCACGTTCCCTTTATGCTACCAATGAAAGGTCGTCGACAGACGAACGAGGTTCGGACACCAACCTCGTTAAAGTTGCAATATTCTCACCCAACAACAATAATAATGCCTTACGATCTCGGGCGACCAAGGAGAAGGATCTGAAAAAGGGAATGGCTCTAGGTAATCATCCCAGTGCTCGCACCTATTTGGCTGTCATTCTGTCTGCCTGTCCGTCTGTTAGGGTGTCAGTTAGTGTCTCTGGCTCGAACTGGAGGAATGGGACGAGGGTATGGAAATGCTGATTTAATACCTCGAGGGAAGCGCCTCCTGATTTTTTGTTGCTGTCGGAGAAGGCTCGTTCGGTTTTTGTCATTTATGTCATCGCTTCTAATAAATAATGAGGGATGGTGCTTAGGCAACAATGGTTTATTCTCAGACTGGTTTTGGCCCAGACTACTTTTTCTAAAAGAGGTCGCTATTAAACATCTGTAGATCTATTCATGGAATCCGGAGTGTACTTAGCAAAATTCAAAACTTCATTATCACCGACAAGCTAAAAGGACAATTAAATTGCTTAACTCATAATCATTTACCCGTTTACATTGTATTTCTTTAGACAAGGAAATGAAATTTAAAAATAAGTCCAGCATTTACTTTTTTACGGAAGTAAAGTGATCACAAAACTAAAGCGTATGTATTCCTTTACGGCTTTATATCCAGGAAAGCTTTCAGCCTTGCACATTCGAATAAAGACGGAAATAAAGAAAAAAACAAGTGAAACATGCGTCGGAGTTTCTTCGGCGCAATCGAGTTTTCTGTACAGCCGCTACAGCGTATAATCAAGGCCACCGAAAACAGATCTATCTTTCGGTGGTCTAGGTACAATGCTGTATGAGCTGCGACCCATGAAACTTTAACCACGGCCCGGTGGTCTATCATGTATCGTTGCCAGAGGCACGATTATGGCTAACTTTAGCCTTAAATAAAATAGTAACTATTGAGGCTAGAGGGATGCAATTTGGTATGTTTGATAATTGGAGGGTGGATGATCAACATAGCAATTTGCAGCTCTCTAGCCTCAGTAGTTTCTGAATGCGAACAGAAAAAGTGTGGCCGGACAGACAAAGCGACCTTAATAGTTTTCATTTACAGAAAACTAAACTATTGTGGTTCAAGACATAGTCAGAGTATATGTCCTTAGCGACCCTCGCGTCTCTTTCCCCTAAACTATCATTCAGAAAATCTCCCTCCTCCTCCTCCTCCTCCTCCTCCTCCTCTGCCCTATTTCCCTTTCCTACGCCTTCAAAATTACGCGCTTTACTTTCTGCTGGGGGTAAAAAAAAAAATAAAAAACTCTTATCTCGCCCCTGAACGTATCCACGAAAGTGGAATACTAAAATTGAAAACCTCGTCATTGCATTGAGTCCTGGACTCTTCTATCTTCGCAGTTTGTCGAGTAAATACCGAATGAAACTTGATGGATGATGTGTTTGGTTTTGGCTCTCCTGGATTGGCTTTTCCCCAAGTCCGTGTGTAAGTCGGCCACTTTGTATTTCTGCATGACGCATGTCTTGAATTAACCGTTACCAGGGTTTGCAATAGAATCAATGAAGTGAGTTTACTGTTGGCCCGAATTCAATTCAGTCCGTTCTGTTTCTGAGAGAGATATTGCAAAAAAAAAAACACATCACGTGTGCTTTGTAACTTTGATCAAATACTAGCTTTCTGATACCCAGTTTCCCTGTTCTCTTGACTGCAGTGCATCTGATGCTTGCGCTCTGATTTTTCCTAAGCATACGAGTCTGGCATACGGTTCTAAGCCAAGCAAGGTCTTGTCTTGGCAAACTAATTTCTGCAAGCAATGAAAATTATCTTTAAGTTTCATTATCGTGCCCTGGCAACTCACCGTTTAAGAAATCGGACGTACCGTTGACCTGTTGAGCTACGATGACATATTCTTCGGACTAGTGGGTTGCGGCTTTGTACTTTTTCAGCCAGCGTTGATAATGATAAAGTATGTGCTCCCTTTCTCATTGGTAGAGATATTCTTCAAGGTTCTACTTTCTCCACTTTACCAATGATATTTTTCAATATATCGTTTCTCATATTAGTTTTCTGAAAATAAAACTACTGTGCCGGCTTCCTCTGTCCGTCCGCACTTTATTCCGTCCACACTTTTTTTCTGTCCGCCATCAGATCTTAAAATATACTAAGGCTAGAGGGCTGCAAATTGGTATGTTGATCATCCACCCTCGAATCATCAAGCTTATCAAATCGCAGCCCTCTAACCTTAGTAGTTTTTATTTTATTTAAGGTTAAAGTGAGCCATCATCGTGCTTCTGGCAACGCAACAATACAGGCCACCACGGCCGGCTGAGAGTTTCATGGGCCGCGGCTCATACAGCATTATACCGAGACCACCGAGAGATAAATCTATTTTCGGTGGCCTTGATTATACGCGTAGCGGCTGTACAGAAAACTCGATTGTGCAGCAGAAACTTCAGTGTATTTTTTTACTTGTTTTTCTTGCTAACGATTCAACTTCCCTTCTTCCCTTCCCTCCCAGCCAAGCCATTCATACCACGTCTCGAGTTACTCTTTCTTTAGCCACTGAAAGAGAGTATTTGAAGGGAAACCTTTGAACTTAGTCACGTTCTTCGCCTTCATGACAGATCCGATTTATGATTTATTTTTGCCTCCTTTCCAACCCACTTCTTTTATTTTTTGCCTCATGATAATGCAACGTAATCCGCTCTCTTCTCTCAAATATTTTGGGTGACCAGGTTATATGAAAGAATAAAAAATCGTTTGTTCTTGACCGACTCTTTCGCTTTGAGGAGAATGAGTCTCGTTGCCTCTTTTCTCCAGGTACTATTTCTGACAATGTTCCCTCTAGCTGGAGAGTTCCGACAGGTCCTGTTACTATAACCGGCATCTGTCCCGTGGGAGATCGGCTTTTCTCATGTGGCTCAGGTATGTGACTGTTCCTTCTCTTTCTCTAGTTTACCATGCTCTGAAATTCTCTCCCCCCCCCCACCCTGCCACTCCCTTCCCCCATAGTTAAAGTTAAATATACCTTAGTTTTACCAGACCACTGAGCTGATTAACAGGTCTCCTAGGGCTGGCCCGCAGGATTAGACTTATTTAAAGTGGCTAAGAACCAATTGCTTAGCAACAGGACCTACAGCTTATTGTGGAATCCGAACCACATTATAGCGAGAAATGAATTTCTATCACTAGAAATAAATTCCTCTAACTCTTCATTAGCCGGCCGGAGAGTCGAACTCGGGCCTAGCGAGTGCAAGGCCACAACTCTACCGACTCTCCCAATGAAGAGCTTTCCCCCATAGGGAATAATGCTATCAGTGCATCTCATGCGGTGCACTGTAAGCATTACTTACGGTTCTTTGTGGCGTCCCTTCGGCCCCTAGCTTAAACCCCCTTCATTCCTTTTACTGTACCGTCTTTCATACTCCGTTTCTTCCGTCTTTCTTTCCACTCGCCCCTGACAGTTGTTTCACAGTGCAACTGCGATGTTTTCCTCCTGTTACACCTTTACAGCCCTTTCAGCGATGAATGACCTCATAGGTCCCAGCGCTTGACCTTCTGCCTAAAATTTCATATTCTATTCTAGACTATTCAAATTCTCTCCCAACTTCCACTTCCCACGAATCTCACAACCGTCATGTTTCTGTTTAAATTACCACCGCTCATTTCGGCGTTTAATCAGTACAGTTTCTTTCCACCTCCTTCATCGCAGGTTAGAGAAGTGAAGTACGTTGCCTCTTGGTTCTGCTAAAAATATGAGCAGGCCGCGTAGGATATGAGATCCTTTTCGAAGAAAATATTGGGCTGAAATTGCAAGATTTCATTTTTCATGTGACGGTTGGTGGGTCCCAGATTCTTCACTTTCATGAGAGTAATGGAAACCGCAGAGGTATCGAACGTTTTTGAAGTTATCACTGTCGAAAAAAAAAACTTACACAGTGAAGATGACTGGAAGTTTTATTGGTGAAAATATTAGTGCAGTGGTGAAATAATATTAATAACATATAAAAATCTTTCCACAAATAATGTTAATAACAGAAAAATCTTTCTACAAATATTAATAACGTATAAAAATCTTTCTGCAAATAATATTGATAACATAAAAATCTCTCTACAAATAATATTAATAACATATAAAAATCTTTCTACAAATGATATTAATAACATAGAAATCTTTCTACAAATAATTTTAATAACATATAAAAATCTTTCTACACATAATGGCAAAGCGACTCCACAGTTTTTCATTGCATATAACTCACATTTCTACTTTGTTGAAAAAAAAAAAATTTTAAACCCTTTTAAACCAAATGGTCCCATCAACATATGGCTGTCCACTTCTGTGTTAAAATCCCCTGATGGAAACGTGCAAATTGCACATAATTAAACTTGTATAAAATGCCTGCAAATTGCTCGTGGCCATATAATTGGTTACTTTCAAACAAACGTTCTGACATGCAAGCACCCATTAACTTAATGAATCCATGCATGAAGAGTCTATGAAATGTAGAGCGTAGCTTCACCATTCATATGTACTCAACAAAACTAGTTGCAAATGGCATTTGTTCCGCTAACAACATTGAAGTATTAGCACCTCTTCCATAATGATGGTCCATTGTCGTCTACGAATGGTTTTATACTAAAACAATACCCGTTGGTCGTTGCTTTACGGACAACCTGAAGCCAGGCATACAGGCATACATATATATATAAATATATATATATATATATATATATATATATATATATATATATATATATATATATATATATATATATGTATATATATATATATATATATATATATATATATGTATATATATATATATATATATATATATATATATATATATATATATATATATATATATATATATATATATATATATATATATATATATATATATATATATATATATATATATATATATATATATATCATGTGTCATAGGCATTGGAACCTGTCGCCCCAATTGCCTGCCGGCCTAAGAAACAGATCAGAGACCCGGAGGGACTTTAACTATATATAATATATATATATATATATATATATATATATATATATATATATATCAGAGGCCGGAGGGACTTTAATATATATATATATATATATATATATATATATATATATATATATATATATATATATATATATATATATATAGCCTACATTATCCAAAAAGAAAATCATTCACACGGAACCAACTCACAGAAAAGTGGTCTCATAAGAGAAAAGAGGCAAAAAATAAACAAATAAAAATCGTCAAACAAATAAATGCATACATACAAAAACACCCACAAAACACCCACACAAGTCAGAAGACTGTTACTAATATCACGATGCAAGAAGCTTTGTAGCAATGCTAAAGTCTCCCTTGAACTTCTGAAAACCGACATGGTTAATACCGGTAGGAAGACCATGCAACATTTTACAGTAAACGAAATTAGACTGCGGGCATAGGCAGTGCGACGGCGTGCCACTTGAACAGAATGTGGATTGTGATGCTCGCTGAAGCGAGTAGCACGCACCAAGTTTTGGAGAACAGAAACAGAACTTAAGGAAAAAGGGAGGGGATAGGGTACATCACAGTTACCATTCTAACAAACCTCGGTGCATAGAAGCTTTTGTATGGTGCTAAAATGAGTTAAATTCGCATAAACTTCACCGACATTGATACCAGATAAGATCAGAGCAGTGGAAAGAGAAAAAAGATTCAGCTTTGTTTCATCGCTCTGTTAAAACTGTAAAAAGATACAATGTCGCCATTAAGGACAGGTCCCTTTTGTGTCGAATCTTAAACTGTAACTCTGAGGATTTCAATGTATTCATTTACAAACAAATTAAAAGTAATAACGCAAAGTAATTAAAAAGGTAAACGGGTTCTTCTGCAAATAATAATGGGGCATAGTTTTAAGCAGTGAACTAAGTAGTTGGTGGTGAGTCAACATTGATGAATCGCAGCCATGATAAAACAAGTAAAAAAATGGCGAAGCTTCTTCGGCGCAATCGAGTTTTCTGTACAGCGTATAATCAAGGCCACCGAAAATGGATCTATCTTTCGGGGGTCTCGATATAATGCTGTATGAGCCTCGGCCCATGAATCTTTAACCACGTCCTGGTGGTGGCCTATCATATGTCGTTGCCAGAAGCACGATTATGGCTAACTAACCTTAAATAAAATAAAAACTACTAAGGCCAGAGGGCTGTAATTTGGTCTGTCTGATGATTGGAGGGTGGATGATCAAAATACCAATTTGCAGCCCATAGCCTCAGTAGTTTTTATGATCTGAGGGCGGACAGAAAAAGTGCGGACAGAAAAACGTGCGGACAGAAAAAGGGCGGACAGAAAAAGGTGCGGACAGACGGACAAAGCCGGCACAATAATTTTCTTTTACAGAAAACGAAAAAAACACGGGGGCACGAACCTCATCCTACCAGGTCAATACCCCGCTCAGTTTGTCATGCCATACATTTTCACCCACCACTAACGTATGAATCCTTTGCACCAACCCAATTCGATTCTAGAGATAAGGCAGAGAAGTTTAGCTCAAACTCCAGCACTTCCTAAAGCCTGTTAAGTGAACGAAAAGATCCGCAGGCTAAAGAAACAAATGAAAAGCCTCAGTTCACACCAAGTGAGACAAAGAAGTAGCAATAACTGGGGTACGAAAGTTCGGAATGCACGAGAGAAAGAGCAGTGTTATTTATTTCACTTGCTGCATTAATTTACGTATTTTACTGTTACAACGTGTTTCCAATAAAAGACGAGGGTACTTTCATACACACAAACACACACACACACACAGAGAGAGAGAGAGAGAGAGAGAGAGAGAGAGAGAGAGAGAGAGAGAGAGAGAAAGCGCCTCTGACGGAAGAATCATATCAAACGGCTGAGCTCACTTTGTTCACGTGTTCAACTTGGGTGGAGACACTTATAACGAAGTATGTCATAAGAAACATCAGTAAACGTATTCGTATCACATTTTTTCTGACTTATTAATACTTCCTTTCCTAAGCAAGAGCTGTTTCTTATAACAAAGTTGAGATTAGTCTTATACACTGCAAAAAAAGAACACTTTCCTAAGCAAGAGCTGTTTCTTATAACAAAGTTGAGATTAGTCTTATACACTGCAAAAAAAGAACACTTTACTTGACATGAAGATGAATTGAAAGTGAGAATCGATTCAGGGAAAAATAATGTTTGCCTTTATATCAATTCTATATTAAGGAGAGACTGGATATATTACGGAGACTGGAAATGACAAGAGATTCTCATATTATAGCAGAGGTTTGAGTTACGGAAGGGATGTATCCAGTGTCAATAAAAGCTTCGAATCTGTCACTGAGAGGACATTTAGTCTTTGGAAAACTCGTCCCCATTGTGAGCAAAAAATGCCCAGAAGTTTCTTCGGCGCAATCTAGTTTTCTGTACAGCGTAAGAGACGCGGCCCATGAAGCTTTAACCACGGCCGGTGGTGGCCTGGCCTATATCGTTGCCAGATGCACTATTATGCCTAACTTTAACCTTACATAAAATAAAAACTACTGAGGCTAGAGGGCTGCAATTTGCTAAGTTTGATGACTGTAGGGTGGATGATCAACACATCAATTTGCAGCCCTCTAGCTTCAGTAGGTTTTAAGATCTGAGAGCGGACGGAAAAAAGTGCGGAAGGACAGACAACGCCGGAATAAAAGTTTTCTTTTACACAAAACTAAAAATGTGGAATCTCGATTACAGTGAAAGAATCCCGACTTATGTCGTAAGGAACTTTAAATTATAGCAAAGGGGGTTTTACAGTTTTTATAACCTGCTCCAGAGTGCTGAAGGAACTTATTTCCCAGAGGGAAAACTCTTCACCTGGCCCTTTTCCTCCTTCTTTCTCTCCCTCAAGGACCATCAAAGGTTCATAAGGGAAAACTCAGACTCATTTGACGTTAAAAATAAAGACCTTGATTGAAATTATCATATCTTCGGGGGAACTTTGAATACGAGATGAAGACGGCTTTCTGCTCGACGCTTTTCAAGAAAGGTAGGTGCGTACTCGGGCGGAAGGAGTGAGAATTATTGACTAGACTGCTCGGTAAAACATTTCTTGATGTGAATTAAGTACAAAGCGAGGTACTTGAGTTTGGATGATGATGATGGAAATTGTGGTTTTCATAATTATAGCACAAGCAATGGCGACAACAAATTTAGGCGTTTATGATGCAGGCAGATTATAACCCGTTTCAATTTTACATTTTGAATGGTTTCATTTGTCAACTACACCGTATAAAAGATACATAACCATAGAAAATATCTTATTATTATTATTATTATTATTATTATTATTATTATTAGTAGTAGTAGTAGTAGTAGTAGTAGTAGTAGTAGTAGTAGTAGTAGTAGTAGTAGTAGTAGATTTTTATCATTATTATTATTATTATTACTCAGAAGGTGAACCCTATTCATATGGAACAAGGCCACAGGAGCAACTGACTCTAAATTCAAGCTCCAAAGAATAAGGTGTTATTAGAAAGAAGTAACAGAAGGTAACGGGAAATACAGAAAGAACAGATCACTTATTAAATTAATAAACAAATAGAAAAAACTGCAAGTAAATTATTTAAACACAATGAAAATAATATTAGGGTAGTAATGCATTGCATCTTCGCTTGAACATCAGAGAGAGAGAGAGAGAGAGAGAGAGAGAGAGAGAGAGAGAGAGAGAGAGAGAGAGAGAGAGAATTTCCAGTCTTACCTAATGCCAAGGCAGACGCCAGGAGCGCTAGCAAAACCACCTTCATTGTCAGAGGGACGTGTCTTGTCAGACATTCCCCAGCGCTAACAGACCACTGGCAGACTTATCAGTAACACATGACCCTTTTCCCAAACATGGAGTGTCCTATCTGATATCGCCTTTTTCTTTTTTTTCTTATTTTTTTCTTATACGATTTTTTCATCTTCATGTCGGCGAATAACTCACTGGAATTGGAAATTGAAATTTAGGCCATACGTCAATCGCTGGGGCTTATGAGGTCATTCAGCACTGTAAATAATGTTGAAATAATTGTTAGAATTGGCTGGAAAAGTAAGATGGAAGAAAGAGAATGTGAATGGAGGTTTAGTAAAAGAAATGAAAGGGGTTGCAGCTAGCGGCCGAAGGGACGCTGCAAAGAACCTTGATTAAATAATGCCTACAGCGCACCGCGTGAGGTGCACTGAGGGCACTATTCCCCTACGGTGGCGGATAACTTTATGCTAAGATTTCCCTTATTCTCTATACGTAGTTTTCGCATATTCTTTATTGACATTTATCTTATCTTTTCGTGTCATGAATCCTTGAATTCTTTACACTAACTAATTTTGAAAACTAATTCGTTTCATACGATGTTCTAATTACACTTTGTCTACTCTATTTGTCCTAAAGAACTCCACTGTAAGGGATAACAAAGGCATCTTGCGTCTCTGATTCTATCAAATTGAATGTTTATCTTATCATTCTTCAAAACACCGATGCACTCTTCCACTCACGACAAGTACCATTTATTTAATTCCAGAGTGACGATATTTACGTTAATTAACTTTATTAATTATGATCGGTTAATATAATCACCTTTCTATCTCTAGCGATCGTCTGCATATTAATTCTTTTATCTCTCTCTCTCTCTCTCTCTCTCTCTCTCTCTCTCTCTCTCTCTCTCTCTCTCTCCAACGACAGTTCACCAATTTCTTTATCTATACAATGCCTCTATTTGTATCTCATCGACAATGTACTTATCTTTGCAGTTATCATATTTGCGTAATATCCATCTGTCCTTCACTCAGTAACAAGGCCCTTAATTTATTCATAATGCAACACAAAGCGCAGGTCTTCTTTAACGGTAAAATCGATCCACTAAAGTGTCAGTCATTGCCGATTGATCTACTTGAAAGTTTTACGTGCTTATTATAGTAACTAGTTCGTGCCTTGTCCCAGGATCTCGTGCACAGTGAATACAAGTTAGGCTACAAGTCCCTAATGTGTATGCTTGTTTGTCGAAAGAGGCCGGATATGTGACTGGCTCAACAGAGAGAGAGAGAGAGAGAGAGAGAGAGAGAGAGAGAGAGAGAGAGAGAGAGAGAGAGAGAGAGAGAGGTAAATTAAAGGAATGTATAGGGGACAATTTATGACAGGAAAATCTCAAAGGTTCTATTTTCTAATTCCTCATTCATTCATTTATCACCTTTTCCTGTAACTGTTTCCTTACAGGTTGATTTCTCTTTACAGCCTTATTAGGTTTACAGTCTGTTGACTCTGTCGGTAAGGGTTTTCAGGTGAAGATTTAAAGAAAGAACAAAAGAGAAGAAGAAAACTAGAAGATAAGATGGGGGACGCCAGATACCAAAGGTAGTTACGTTGGTCTAATGCACAGGAAAATTAAATGTGATCTAAAAAAAAAAAAAAAGACAGAGAACAAAGTTACAATATGGACTTTCTATAAAATGAAATGACGGGCGATGTTGAGAGAACAAAGAATGAGGTCAACACTGGAAAAAATCAGAAATTAATGGTTACATCAGTAATAACGAACATTCCCTTTTTTTCTCGAACAGATACTCGATAATCTTTTGGGATTCTTCCATGCAGATGAATTAATAAAGTCATCAAACTGAATTATACTACGATAAAATTTGCTGCAGTAACTTTAAAGGAATTATAAAACATTTTTTTTTTTGTTTTTTTCTTAGCACTGATAATATGGCACCTGTACAGTTCACGCAAAGAATCTTCTACGTCTCTAACCAGAGGCGATAAGCATGATTATGTCAAGGTTCATATTACGTATACGAAAAGGATTATTCCGTAAGTTATTGTTATTCCTTGATAAATCTGCGGCGAAGAGAATAAATATTCAGCCTCATTAGTCCCTTTTCCATGTAATGTTATTTCACCCCTTTGTGAAATATTCACCCTCATTAGCCCCTTTTCCACGTAATGTTATTTTACCTCTTGGTGCATAATGTATCATTATTACTTTTTTTTTATTTATATTGAGTGTTGCCTCCCTAGATGTATAATGCATTCTGTTAAACAAGCTTTGTAAATCTTGTGGTCTCTTCAATCAATACTTATTCCAATTTATATATATATATATATATATATATATATATATATATATATATATATAATATATATATATAATATATATATATATATACATATATATATATATATGTTGTGTGAAGGTATTTCATCAGAAATTCCTCCAGGTGTTTGGTTATAAGGACTGTGTTTGGAACTCAGTCAGAGTTTGGTTATGACATCTTCAGTTTCTCCATGGTTGTAGAATAAGACTGTTTTTGGAAGATCAGACCAATGTTCTGCAGGATTTCAGACAAACTCCATAGTGGTTTTTCTTGTATTTCGTATAAAGACTTATATACAAAGAATACAATTGGTCTGCATAGGATGATCTCCCATGTCGATCTAATCTCTAAGCTGTCACACTTTTACATAGCAAGACTAAGATGCACACACACGAACAAACATATGACCTCGTTCCCAAGAACTTCCCACGGCTACGTGACATTTGCCTCCAGCTCTGAGCAAAAGGAGAACGCTGAGTTTATGCAAACGAATGCTAATGTATGATGACGCACTGTCTTAAAGCACTACACAGGTACTTATTGATGACGTTTGCGTCTGGTTTGACCAAACGGAGATTTCACAATAGCCTTCCTTTCATGATCAGTACAGATATACAAATTGGGAATTATCTTAGATTTACTAAGAAACGTAGTTTCTTTAAATGTGGCATAAATGAAATATGACATTTGCTCGGCCGTAAAACACAATAGGAACGAAATCATCAAAACAGGCATTCACTAGCTAAGCATAAATCCTCAGAAAGCAAAAGAAAATATACGCTTCCAAATATCAGTATACTCAAAATGTGAATGAGATATATAGTAATTACTGAAGACAGCAAATACTGAAATATGTTGCATATTTGTGAACATAAGTCTTACTAAAATGTAGCAAAGTGAGAAAAAAAAGGTAAGTTATATAACTCAAACATTGATTATACTGACAATGCTAATGATTAACATATAAATCATATATAGATAATGCAATCCGGATAAATCAAATAAAATAATGCAATTCAGAAATGATAATGCAATCCTGAAATGATAATGCAATCCTGAAATGATAATGCAATTCAGAAATGATAATGCAATTCGTATACACTGAAGTAAAAACATTTGTGCACAGATTATATGAATACACTTGCAATGATAGAGATTGAAATCAATGCTTAAAAATGTATCCAAAGGTAATAACCATATGGTAGGTTTATATAAACAAACAGTTATCCTGATAGATTAATCAGTATGGACAACCAAAATGCAAAATGTTGAATGAACAACATGCTACTACACGCAACTGATACATACATATGTAGTATAGGTTATTAAAGAAATAAATGTAGATAAATGATAACACCAGAAATGTTCAGCTCTTCCTCACATATATTACCACCGAAAATAGAACCTTTTCAGTCTTTCTCTGTGTACTCGAGCTTTAATGAAAAAATGGCCAGTAATTTCATTACTGTACTCGGAACATATAATTGCGCCAGGCCAACGTTGACCTTTGAGAAACAGTAGATTTCGCAATGGTCTCCTTCATCTCTCGTGCTTTTTCCAAAACATTACGCTGACGATTACGCCTACGGCTCCCAGGAACATACCAACGGCAATTAATGTGTAGAGGAGAAGAAAATCATGGTGATCAGAAGAATGGCTCGCAGGAGACAGCAAGTCTAATGATGCAATAGCGTTTTCGATGGGCCTGCTGTAGGGAATTGTTAGACCTTGCAGCCTAGTGTTTCCCACGATGTGTTGATGAAGAAGTTGCGGCCTCTGATGATGGATGTGCTAGCTCGGATGAAGAGTGACGACGTTGTTGCAGTGCAGCCATCATTAACGACGAACATGTGTCCTGTTGTCCTAGTACCATCTGGGCAAGTGACGATGTATGGTTCTGCAGAGAAGACGAATGACGTGCCATTCACGAGCCTGTGACGAAACTGATTGTCACGATACCGTACTAAACCAGCCAAACAATGTTCATGTGTATGGGGAGAGGTTCTGTTAAGTACCAAGTCCAATTCGCATGAATTCAATGACGTAATGTTTAAGAATTCAAACAAATCGATCCTGCACACTACATTATTCATAACATCATGGCAATCATTTAACAGTGCTTGGTCTCGGACTACCGTAAAAGCTTCTTTATTGGCGGAAACCAATACTAGAGCTGACAGATTATTAATAATAGGTGTCGAGACGTTAGATACATACGTGGGAAAAGGCGAAATTTTATACGCTTTCCACGCGTCTGATGGGTTGAAAGGAATGTCGATTACGATCTTATCAAGGTCAACTTTAACTGTAAACAAGCTGTAATAAAACTCAACTTTATGGAAATCTACTACTGGAACATAGCGCATTTTATCGTGAGCATTATTGATAATCTGAGTAAGATCTTTAATCGGTAACAAATGAGGAGACAACACGCCTTTAGCAGCAAGTGTTATAGCTTCCACGTAATCTTTTGATTTTTCGATAAAGCTTGAAACTCTCAGTATACATGATTAATTTTAGCGTGATAATACATCAAAGTTGCTAACAAAACTTGAGTGTCATGAATCTGATTGAAACGTCGTGACTGTTCATTTACTTTACTGATTACGCTGTTCAAAGCTTGAATTTGTTTGTTTAGTTCTCCTGCTAATACCTCTTGTTGATGTTCCAGATTTTCGATTTTAACCCCGTGATCGCGAAGTTTTAAACGATTTGAAATCCCTAACCCAAGACCTGCTACGGAACCAACCAAATTTAATGCCGCTAGAACAAGTGGGTTACGCCTTTCTGTAACGTCATGAGGTATTGACCACATTAGCAAATCACGAGCCAAGATTTCAGCTTCGCTTGTTTTATTCCTTAATTCCCAGAAAAGCATATTAATTGTGTCACTGACTTGATTCGGCGACGTTGGATCACTGCTAGCTAAGAATGATTTATGCAAGTCTGCCAGAGATTGATAAAAAGAGTCAATTCTGATTTCAAAGTTATGACTTCATTTTCGCTAGTAAAAATGGCGTTCATATTGACTTCTAAAACTATATTACTGCCAGTTAGAAAGAAATTATTCATTTCCTCTACTATAGAACCATGATGTAAAGTTATTTCAGAACTCTTCCCAGCTACGATAAACATTGAGAGGAATAGTGCATGGTATAATTTGACAAGCTTCATGTTGGAGCCTGTAAAAGAAAATAACTTGTAAATAATGAAACAAAAACATCGCATCATCCAAATGATGTAAAAATTCACACAATAATTAACTTTTTCATAACAAACCATTGTCTTAAGCTCTCACATGAGAGATAGATACTGTTCGAACATCGGTTGAATCGGACTGATTCCGAATTTTAAGTCGGTTACCTATTAAAACTTCTATAACTATGAAAGGACCTTCAAACTTAGGCAACAATTTCCAATTTAGCCCTTTTCTAACATAGACTTGTACATATACTATATCTCCTTCTTGGTAAGGCTTTGTGACCTTAGCTTTTTTATCATGTGCATTCTTCATTAACACTTGAGCCTGTAAGAGGTTTTGATAAAGTGTTTGATATCTACTTGGCTAACATCTATTATATCCTTCAACGGATCTGATAAACTAGATGTCGGGGATAATATGTGAAAAGGTGACCTAGCAGGTATCCCATATACAGCTTCATGGGGAGACATACGGATTGAAGTATGATAATTGTTATTTAGGGTACTGGACACGGTGGGTATTGCGATGTCCCAGTTTGGGTCCATACCGCCTATGTTTACACGCAGTATGTCTAGCACCTTTCTATTAACCCGTTCTACCAATCCATTAGATTCAGGATGGTATATCATCGTATTGACTTTCTTTATTTGCAGAATTTCGCACAATGAGTTAAGGAAGTGATTATTGAATTCTCCACCTGAGTCAGAGATTATTATATTTGGAATTCCATGTCTGCATATATAGCACTCGTAAAACTTCCTAGCGCACTCAATGGCTGTTTTACTTTTTAGTGGTATTAATTCAGTATACCGTGTAAGGGCGTCAATTATAACCAAGAGGTTTTTATTCCCCCGGTCTGTCTCGTAAAAACCTGTCAAGAAATCAAGGTGTACCCTTTCAAAAGGTTTGCTAGGTACGGGATAAGTTCCGAGACCTACAGGATTCTTAGTATGGCCCTTGTGACGGAAACATATATCACAGTTTTTAATATATGTCTTAATATCTTTTAACATAGTAGACCAGTAAAATAATGACTTGGCCTTTTGAGAGGTTATTTCGAACCCAGGATGACCATGCAGAGGATGGTTGTGAAGCCATTTCAGAACGATTGGGATTAATGTGATAGGTACAACCACCTGGTCGTTAGTTAACTGTGTTGAACTCCTGGTTCTCTAGCCACGGATCGGCATAGAATGTTATCCTTAATCAAGAAATATTGATTCGTATATTTCACATATTCCTTATCATCTGGATTCCTATTTAATGCATCTATTATTACTCTTAATTTCTGATCTTTCATTTGTTCTTGTCGTACTGAATCTAGATTCCATTCTATATCTGTAATATTCTCTGTTGCTTGGGCTAACGATTGACCATTTTCGATAGCAATTTTCATAGCTTGCGAAGGTGGAATTTCTTCTAGATCAGCGAAAGGTATTGAGTGTGTTGGTACTGGGTTACGAGATAGCGCATCTGCGATTACGTTTGCTTTACCGGGTAAGTATCCAATTTTAGCTCCAAAGTCCTGGATAATCATGTGCCACCGAGTTCTTTTAGGACTATGATTGAAACCTTTAAAAAAGTCAGTAAGGGGCTTGTGATCAGTTAGAACCTTGACACTATACCCATAGATTATATATTTAAAATGTACCAACGAATTAGCAATGGCGATATGAGGCATTCCTTATCTATTACTGCATATTTCTTCTCTGACATTTTTAATTTGCGAGAATAAAAAGCAATGGGGAAAAACTTATTGTCATGCCACTGGAGTAACACACCTCCTACTCCTTGATCTGATGCGTCGGTTGCAATAATAAACTCTTTAGTAAAATCGGGAAACTTTAAAATAGGAGCAGAACTGATTTTTTCTTTCAAGGTATCAAAAGCAATTTGATGTTGGGATTCCCATTTGAAAGTTACGTCCTTCCTTATGAGATCAGTTAAAGGAGCTGCTATTACTGAATAATCTCGGATAAACCGACGATAATAACCTGAAACCCCGAGAAATTGCTGTATGGCTTTAACATTAGTAGGAACGGGAAATTTACTAATAGCAGAGATTTTATCATGGACTACTTTAAGACCTTGCCGAGATACCATGAAACCCAAATAGACTAATTCGTCTTTAAAAACTCACATTTAGAAATTTTTACTTTTAGATGATGTTCTCTTAACCTCTGAAGGACTATTTCTAGTTTACTTAAATGCTCCTCCAAGGTGTTGGAAAATATAACTAAATCATCCATATAAGCATGGAGAATATTCCTAGTAAATCTCCGAACACTATATTGATCATTCTAGTGAACGTAATAGGAGCACAACGTAGCCCAAATGGCATACGTAGGAATTCATAGTGACCTCTAGCTGTACTAAAAGCAGTGTACTGGGTACTATCCTTAGCTAAGGGTATCTGGTGAAAGCCTTTAAGTAAGTCCAAGGAAGTAAAAATTTATTCTGTCCTAATAGAGACAAAATATCATCTGTGCAAGGTACTGGGAAACGATCAGGGACAGTTTGGTCGTTAAGCTTGCGAAAGTCAACACAAATCCTCCAGGTTTTGTCCTTTTTTTGGTACTACTAACAAGGGAAAATTATAAGGGCTGTTAGATTTCTTAATAACCCCTCTTTTAACATTTTATCTACCTCAACATTGATTTCATTCAGAAATTTGGCCGGTAGACGATATGAAGGCACGTAAATGACCTGGTCTTTATCCTTTAAACGAATTTGATGTTCGATGACTTCCGTTTTGCCTAAAGCTCCAGTACTAGTAGAAAAAACATCACTATATTTGGATAAAAGAACAAAAATTTCTTGCTTATATCCCTATCTAAAATGTCTGCTTCGATCTTGCCTTTAATTACCTTTAAAAGAGATTCGTCTGTTGCTGATTCAGTGGAGTTAATTTCAGCAACTGTAAGGATTCGATGTTTATATGCTTCGATATTGACAATATGTTGATTTTCATGTACTGTTAAAGCAGCATTTAAGTGATTAAAAACTTCAATGTTAACCCGATGATCAGAATTTACTGTGTATAATGCTTGCGTGACTGAAAGCCCATTTATCTTTAAGGTATCAGGAAGAATTAAAACCTCTGAGCCTGGCAATTTTCTTTTAACCTTGACCGTGAGATACGATGGTGTGTTTGGCTCAATGGTCTGTGCGAACGCAGCAAGGACGGGTGCCTGAGAGTTATGTTGGGTTGCTGTAACAATATCATCGCTTATGAGACAAGTGACTGGCTCTTCGATATACGTTATCTTCTTACTCTCTGTCTCCTTCTGATCCAAAACAGATTTCAATGTGTGTGAAGACCGATAGAATTTCCCTTTTATAAACACTCCGTGTTTTGCGGGTGTTAAAATTACGTTATGTAATGACATTGATGGATATCCCATAATAACTACTGGGTACATATTAATATTGCCAACTATGATAAAGGTATCCGTAAAAGTACGTTGCCCCAACCTGTATTGTATCTGAGATGTACCAATTACATCTAATTCATTGTGCCTATTCTGACAAACGAACATCAGAGCGTTCGATGGGAAATCTTGAAAATAAAAGGTGATGGGTACGTAAATCCATTATATTGCGTGGACTACCTGAATCAAAAAACAAGGTGAAATGCTTGTGTTCTAAGCTAACTGCATGCAAAGTGGGTCTAACTTCTTCTGAGCCAATAATAGCGTGTATTTTGCAAAAATCTACGGGACCGTGCTCTGCATGTTTGGGAGACACTACCTCGATTTCTGGAAAATTCTTGTCTTCACACATATCTTGAGAACATTGAACTTATTATCTGATTCAAAAAGTGATGATAACCCAATATCACTCTCCTCCCCCTTTAAGCTGGCTATGTGGTGTTTGTCTGCCCGCCGGCATTCGGAAAATTCACTGACGCGTTATTGTTTGGAACTGCTGAGCCTGAAGTTGGCTTTCCCGAGGAACGATTTGAATGTACTTGTTTCTGACCTGCATTACTGTTCTGCTTGTAATGTTTGTTCTTTCCCCATGGTACTGTTGCTTTTTAGCGTCATTACCAGTGTTTTGAATGTTTGTGTTACTGTTTAAATTCTTCTTTCTTGCATTGCAATGACTATACTTATGATGCGTACTGTTATGGATTGAACAATAGCGGGACCTACACTCATTTATCACATGACCAGGTTTTTGCAATTGTAACAAATGACTGCTGATGGATTATTAGTGACTAAGTTAACCTGTTGCGGTGATGTAGACGCATGATTTTTGTTTTCTTGCTTTGTAAAATCCTGAATCAGAGAAGGATCGAGATCTGTACACTTGGACAAGTGTTTCCGAACTTGCCTATAGATATCTAATTCTGAGCTATCTGATTGTAATTTTTCATCAAAACACTTAACCAAAGGTTCAGGTAACATTGCTGTTACAAGTGTTAAATAGAATAACCTGCAGACAGATTTGGAACTGATATGCAGATTACCATTGACCCAACTTGAGCCATCAATCTGTCCTTTATACTCTTCGAGCCTATCTCCTATCAGAGCTGCCCTATCTGCTATACTTAGATTAGTCATAGATGTGAGTCTTATGATGTTGCGTAAAGCAAGAACTTCATCCAATGCATCCTCACTCCCATAAATGGAACGCAGATTGGCTTTGAAACCATCCCAAGTGTTTGTTTCTTTAAAAGATATTCCGCAAGTATGCACCTGCATCTCCCTTAGCAAAATCTATGAAACTCTTTGCCTCTTGCAATTGTAAAGCCGGATCGGTAATGGATTTTGCCGTGAGGTGTACGTCTATAGACGAAATCAAGATTCGACACCCTGCGTCAAAAATCCATTGACACGACCTGCGAATGGTACAATTGGCGATCTAGCATTAACTACCGTAAGTACAGGATTCTGTGAGGAAGTGGTGGGGTCACTCCCACTTGGGGTTGGAGGAGTCATTTTCTACTAAGTTTCCTATCCGCACGCCTACTCTCTAAGTGATCTTGAAACCTATATGAATAAACACGGCCGCTACGTAACCTCATAAATCTAAACCAGGAACGCAAGTAAATAACAACCGAGATTCATATAACCGCTAAAAAATAACATCACTTATGAAAAATGCATCATAAAATACAATAATGAAAGGTAATAAATGCACTTTCCTGAAAAAGAACAGAGTTAACAGTGTGTCAGGCGTAAAAATAAAAAGGACACAAAAGTATGAAAAAAAAAATGAGGTATCAGGAACCGCTACGTCTGCAAGGCAAAGGTATTAATCTACGGCACTGCTCACCTTATATCAGCAACCTGCCACTCGAGACCCGAACACTGTAAATGAATATACCAACTGTTATAAATAATGGCTGTACTTAGCTTTTATTGGATTCTGGTAAGTAGGTCGACGAGGTTCCTCTGCTGTCCAACTTCCGTCTGGCTAGATACACGTCATCGAAGGGATGTTATCGTGGATGTTGAACTTCTATGTTGATGAATGTTGATTGCAGAAACCCTCAGGGAACAACGTGGAGTGTTGATGTGCAATGTTGCGTAGATTTGTGTAGATTTCTCTCTCTCTCTGCCATGCGTTGGGGTAGATATGTTGTGAAGGTCAGATGTTTTCCTCGCTTTTTCGTTGTTGATTGTTTTCTTTCCGTCTGCTTGTAACCATTGTTTATGAAGATGACAATTGTCTATGGTTTTTTGGGCATCTCGCCGTATCGGAGCTTCCGTTTACCAATGTAGACGCCATGTAGAGGTGCTGCCAGAAAGCTCTGTTGTGACCGCTGTTGTGTGTGCTGCCACCACTGTTGTGTGAAGGTATTTCATCAGAAATTCCTCCAGGTGTTTGGTTATAAGGACTGTGTTTGGAACTCAGTCAGAGTTTGGTTATGACATCTTCAGTTTCTCCATGGTTGTAGAATAAGACTGTTTTTGGAAGATCAGACCAATGTTCTGCAGGATTTCAGACAAACTCCATAGTGGTTTTTCTTGTATTTCGTATAAAGACTTATATACAAAGAATACAATTGGTCTGCATAGGATGATCTCCCATGTCGATCTAATCTCTAAGCTGTCACACTTTTACATAGCAAGACTAAGATGCACACACACGAACAAACATATGACCTCGTTCCCAAGAACTTCCCACGGCTACGTGACATTTGCCTCCAGCTCTGAGCAAAAAGGAGAACGCTGAGTTTATGCAAACGAATGCTAATGTATGATGACGCACTGTCTTAAAGCACTACACAGGTACTTATTGATGACGTTTGCGTCTGGTTTGACCAAACGGAGATTTCACAATAGCCTTCCTTTCATGATCAGTACAGATATACAAATTGGGAATTATCTTAGATTTACTAAGAAACGTAGTTTCTTTAAATGTGGCATAAATGAAGTATGACATATATATATATATATATATATATATATATATATATATATATATATATATATATATATATATATATATATATAAACATATACTTTGAGATATTAAGCCACAAATAACTCACAGATATCGATTCCACTCTACTAGGGAATTACTTTACACCTAAGGGGAATTATGAACGGTACATACATCAAACATGACCACGATTCGATTCAATGCCAAATCCAGTCGTAAACAGTAACATCATCCAGTTAGCCATCGTGATTGGGAATTGTCTTGTTATATTTAAATAAAAAAATATCATGAATAACCTGGACAATCTATTTTATAAATACTGCATAGCTACGTCATACAAACTTACCGCTTAGCTATTATGGTGAAGGTGGGTTGATTTCAAGTCTAATTACAGAAAATAAAATGGAATATGTAACGATAGAAGAGGCCACAAGATTTACAAAGCTTGTTTAACAGAAAGCCTTATACATCTAGGGAGGCAACACTCAAAATAAATTTAAAACAAAGTAATTAGGAAACATTATGCACCAAGGGGTGAAATAACACTACATAGAAAAGGGACTAATGAGGTTGAATATTTCACAAAGGGGTGAAATAACTTTACATAGAAAAGGAACTAATGAGGTTGAATATTTAACAAAGAGGTGAAATACCATTACATGGAAAAGGGACTAATGAGGTTGAATATTTCGCAAAGGGGTGAAATAACATTACATGGAAGAAGGACTAATGAGATTGAATATTTCACAAAGAAGTAAAATAACATTTCATGGAAAAGGGACTAATGAGGTTGAATATTTCACAAAGGGGTGAAATAATATTATATGGAAAAGGGACTAATGTGGTGGAATATTTCAACATTTAGGAATAATTATATATACAGCGCAGGTCCTCCGGAGTTAAAATGTAGTAAAACACTAAAAATGGGAAATCATACAACTCGATGGCTGAATAAGATCTGGACTCCGTATGGACTAAAATTACATACGGAGGCAAGAGTTTGAATAAGGCCAGTAATAATACGATAATAAAACTACATCTAAAAGATTTTGTCTATTTGAGAATAAAGCTTTAAGATGGGTATGAGGAAGATAAAAAGACACCATAAGGAAAACTGCAATTCTATAGGGGATGAGATAATGATGTCTTCCGCAAAACCACAGAGGAGAATAGCATGTAACATGTCGGCTCCTATGGGTACCACAGAAGTTGGATAACCCAGACCTATTTGGATGAAAACAAGGAATAGGATGGATATTAGTGGGTCACACATCCTTGGAGGCTGTTTAATATTTGAAAATAAAAAAAATTCATAAGTGTTGTTCACAAATTATATATCAAAACACCTCTCTCTCTCTCTCTCTCTCTCTCTCTCTCTCTCTCTCTCCACACGCACACGCACATGTGTGTATATATATATATATATATATATATATATATATATATATATATATATAATGTACAGTATCTATTAATTGTAAGTATATCTATATAAACATGTATGTATGTGTATATATATACATACACATACATACATGTTTATATAGATATACTTACAATTACTATATATACTGTACATTATATATATATATATATATATATATATATATATATATATATATATATTTATATATATATATATCTATATATATATATCTATATATATATATATATATATATATATATATATATATATATATATATATATATATATATATATATATATATATATATATATATATATATATATATATATATATATATGACTTTTTATCACATCGCCGTGATTTATATACAATCAGTAAGCTACAAACGTCCTTTAATATCCAATTCGCTCTACCTCGGAATTATATTTTCATATATGTTACCGAAGGGGATTTTTTTTTTTTTTTAAGTTGATAATAAGTTCGTCGTCCCGTCCGAACTTATTATCAACTAAAAA
>NC_089787.1:33860623-33888123 GCF_040412425.1 Macrobrachium rosenbergii | reverse complement strand
GGTAAAATAAAGCCTCATGTTTTAGCGACTCTTCCTCTGGGCCTCATTGGCATTCTGACCCGAGAAGAAAAGGTCAACTTTTTATTTTTTTCCTTTACATTTCTCCTCCGGGGAAAATCAAAGATAATTTCTCTCGGTTTGTTGCCCAGGAAAATCTACAGTGACCGCGGATTTGAATTTTCGCTTCCGGGAGGTTAAAATCAGAATATTCCCGATACTCTTGCTTAAGGAAAGACGGTTACAGCTTCCACAGTTTATCACGATTCAGCGATTTACTTTCTGTGAAGTTTATTCGTGCAAATAAGCAAGGGGGTTAGGGGAACTTTGGAATTGGAATATAAAATTTAGGCCAAATAGAAAGCGCTGGAATCTATGAGGTAATTCGGCGTTGAAAGGGGAACTGAGAGTAATGAAGGTTTTAAAGGTGTAACAGGAAAGGACTTTGTGTTGCACATGAAACACTTGTTAGGAGAGGTGTAATTGGCTAAGACGGAAGAAAGGTAATTGAACGGAACTATTATTGGGGTTGTAACCTCAGGGGCCAAAGGAACGAACTGCAAAGTCTTAACTGTAATTACTGATTTGTAATGCACCGCTGGGGAAATTTATTGTTCAATGTATTTAACTTTCAAGGGAGAGAGAGAGAGAGAGAGAGAGAGAGAGAGAGAGAGAGAGAGAGAGAGAGAGATTTTACTTGATCATATGAATTAAATGTTAGTAGTCTTACATTTGCAAATATTCTCACAATTTAGTATTAAAGACAATAGTGATATTGCAAAGAATTCATTGTGATTTTACCCTGTGGAGGAAAAGAATATATAACTAAATTTTGAGCATTACAAAAATTTTTTAAATCTTTTGCGCTCATATTGTGCTGAGAAGAAACTGACGAGAATATATTCTTACTTTGATAACTATAAGGTCATAATATGACTAAGAACTTTAAACCAAGCACATTCACAATCTTATGTATATATATACATATATATATATATATATATATATATATATATATATATATATATATGTCTATAAATATATATTTATACATACATATATATATATATATGTATATATATATATATATATATGTGTGTGTGTGTTATATATTTCCTAATTTTATTTATGAGCTGCTGACCTTTAAATTTTCTTATATGTTCTTATATATATATATACGTACTGCCACTAAATATTTATCTATCTATCTATCTATTCAACTCGGGGAGTCTATTCTCTGAGTGGAAAAATGAGGGGCACTCATTCTCTCTCTTTTTCATTTTCTTCGTCTCTATTGACTGACTGATTTATATAGCGTCACCAATATCAATATATGATTTATACCGTTACAGCCAGATCATAGTGTATGATGTATATTCATACACAAAGTTTACAAAACCCTGTCAAACAATTTCATCTGTTAACTTTCCCAAATAAACCTGAGCACTTTAATGATCTCATAATTCACGTCGGGTGTACAACAGGAATCAGGATGTGTTCCATCAGGACGACGAGAGTCCAGTTCTCAAGAGATGAATATTGGCTGAGCCAAGGATCATTGTGATTGGAGTTTAATTTGTTATAATGCTTTTGACAAGAACCATCACAAATTTCGAGGAAAAATTATGTAAAAAAAAAAAAAAATAGACTAACACCTATCAAAGGATACGTCAACAAAACAAAGTCCTCTCAACTAAAAGTTACTGATTTGTAATGACTCTTAATACTGGGCATGAAATCGGTTATTGTTCAATGTATTTAACTTCTTTCAAACCAAACGTCAACAAGCAAAATAACCGCGTTAAAAAAAAAGAGAATCAAAATAATTATAATCACGCTAAAAAAATGAATTTTTTTTTTTTTTTGTGAATCAAAATAATTATAATTGTCAAAATAACTATAGTATTAGAAATAATTATAATGATATTAAAAAAAAGAGTTATTATAATCACGCTAAAAAAAAAAAGAGAATGGAAGAAAATAATTATAATCACGCTGAGGACAATCAAAATAATGAATAATCAGCAAAAGAGGAAAGGAAAAAATAATCACGCTTGTTGAATGAATCAAAATGTATAATGTAAAAAATGCATGAATCAAAATAATTATAATATATAAAAAAAGAGAATAAATATTATAATCACGCTAAAAAATATCAAAATAATTATAATACAAAATATTATAATGTCGCTAAAAAAATTGAATCAAAATAATTATAATCAAAAAAAAAAAAAAATAAAATAACTTTATAATCAGAAAAAACGGCAACAAAAACAAAATAGCTGCTAAAAAAGAGAATCAAAATAATTATAATCACGCTAAAAAAAAAAGAGAATCAAAATAATTATAATCACGCTAAAAAAAAAATGAAATAAAAATACGCTAAAAAACACTTCTTTCAAAAAAAACGTCAACAATCAAAATAATTATAATCACGCTAAAAAAAAAAAGAGAATCAAAATAATTATAACCGCACTAAAAAAAAAAAGAGAATCGAAATAATTAAAATGTCCGTCCTAAGCACAAGCATCCCATGCATTCATAATTTTCAGGGCAAGCGACCAGGCTTCATGAGAGAGGAAACACATGATTCTCAAAATTCCAGCCACGCGGCGGCTGCACGAAATGAATCCTCCGTGTCCCATTCCAGCCAGAGAATGGAACAATACATAGCAATGGCGGAGTTCATTGGTCCTTACATCTCCGAAATCCCATTAACAATGCAGTAGTTCGGTGACCTGACACGAGCGTGCTTGCGAGCTGCTTGATGAGTTAGTCATTTCACATTTTTTTTTTTTTCACCCCTCGGCAAAAGGAAAGAGTAAATATACGAAGCTTTACATTTTACCAAATAATTGTGGAGTTTCCAAAAATACGACATTGAATGAATTTGCTTTTTAATTACATGATGTTAGGAGATTCTTTAATTAACCAAAAAATCTTGGAAGAAAGAATACTTTATATTTTATCATTGCCGTCACAATATCTCACAGAATGTGTGTTAATAACATTCGAATGTAATTTCCTTTTAGTATTCTTAAAAAAAACTATTGTGCCGGCTTTGTCTGCCCATCCGCACTTTATTCTGTCCGCAATTTTTCTGTTCGCCCTCAGATCTTAAAAACTACTGAGGCTACAGGGCCGCAAATCGGTATGTTGATCATCCACCCTCCAATCATCAAACATACCAAATTGCAGCCCTCTAGCCTCAGTAGTTTTTTTTTATTTAAGGTTAAGGTTAGCCATAATCGTACTTCCGGCAACGATATACGATAAGCCACCACCGGGCTGTGGTTAACGTTTCACGGGTCGCGGCTCATACAGCATTATACCGAGACCACCAAAAGATAGATCTATTTTCGGTAGCCTTGATTATATTCTGTAGCGGCTGTACAGAAAACTCGATTGCGCCAAAGTTGCATTTTTTTATTTGTTTCTTTTAATCCCCTTACAGTTGCCTGTAAAATCAAGAGTACACGCAGAATGAGACCTAACCATTAATTTTGTGAATGAAGAAAATATCGATATATCTCAAATATACATTTTTACGAGTCCCTCTAATTTTTCGTAAACACCCTTAAAAAAGAGATGTATTCCTGATGAATAACCAATTCGACACTTAACTACATGAATACACCAGCGAGTAAATGAATGAGTGCATAAATAATGAATAAGTTAATTACTAATATACCAGCGAGAAAATGAATGAGTGCATGAATAATGAATAAGTTAATTACTAAGTGAATATTGAAGATGTTTTCATATAGTTTTAAATCAGACGGAAATTGAAAATTTCTGCGTCGCAATCAATTGCATACGTATAAAAAAAAAAAACTTTCGTAGAGGAAGTTTAATGAAATCTTAATGTCTTATCAATGAAAAATATATATATAATTTCCTGAAGCATTATTTTTTCAACGGACAGGACCTGATACCTGATAATCGAATTTCACTATCAAGGCTCCACATTTTAATGAAATTTCCTTCCCAAGACACCAAGTTAATTGCCTATCGTTATATAATATGGATACTGATTGCTGTCTAGGTACTCGAAACACAGGTTTGTCTCCAGTTCTCATTCTCATCACGTCAGTAACACAGGTTAAGTGAAAGAATGTCTCCCACCCGAGACTTAAAACAGACCATCGAATTGATGTTGAACCCATTGTTTAAATAAAGAATGTCTACCATGCGAGATTTAAACCATTTAATTGATGTGAAACCTTTTTGAACGATATATATATATTCTGTGCAATAACTGAGGGTTGGGCTGTTGCATACTAAAACTGACAGTAAACACTTAGTTTGACGTTGGTTTTGTTAAAACCATCATTTTCAGTATAAAAACAAGTAAAAAATGCGACGAAGTTTCTTCGGCACAATCGAGTTTTCTGTACATCGTATAATCAAGGCCACCGTAAATAGATAAATTTTTCGGTGATCTCGGTATAATGTTGTATGAGCCGCGGCCCAAGTAACTTTAACCACGGGCCGGTGGTGGCCAGGCCTTTATCGTTGCCAAATGCACGATTATGACTAAATTTAATCTTAAATAAACTAAAAACTACAAAGGCTAGAGGGCTGCAATTTGGTATGTTTGATGATTGGAGGAGGATGATCAAAATACCAATTTGCAGCCCTCCAGCCTCAGCAGTTTTAAGATCTGTTCTGGGCGGACTGAAAAAGTGCGGGGACAGAAAAAGTGCGGACAGTTTTCTTTTGCGGAAAACTAAAAAGACAGGTGCCAGAAAGACAATAGTTTTTCTTTTCAGAAAACAAAAAGTTCATTTTCGTTTTCAGAAAAACGTCGATTTTAAATAGGTATCAGATGAATCATGAATGATCAAACAGAAAATACATTAATTTTCAAAAGAATCTTCTTTCACTCAAAATATCACAATAATTTCAGAGAACCTATGAATAAATACATATATATAAATACATGAATACATAAAAAGGAAAAATAAATAAATAAAAAATAATAAATAATAGATAAATATATATATATATATATATATATATAATATATATATATATATATATATATATATATATATATATATATATATATATATATATATATATATATATATATATATATATATATATATATATATATATATATATATACAGTTTATACACGGAGACACAAATGAAAGCAGATTTCAATCACATCTCAATGATTTTATATACCATATTCTTTAGTTTACAAGTCCTTACATTTTTATTGCATAAACTCTAGGTCAACTGAATGCAGAAGATAACGAACAGAATGAAAAGCGATTCGTTTCAGAGATGAGAGGGTAAAGCATTTTTACATTTACTTATTTTTCATTAAAATTATTTACCGTAGTAAAGGAAGTCTTCAAAAAAAAAGGCTTAATAAAAATCCAAAAATACGTATTACTATCTTATATGTATAAAATACAAAGTTAATTATATCATTGGATAAATAAAAATCTATGTGATTTTTAGTTATTGAATGGACAAAGGCTATTTTATTTTTATTCATATTTTATACCTCGCCTACAATTATTGTTACAAATTATTTCAGACACAATTTTAAGCTTTTACTGATTGTATGGACTTTAATTATCTAAGATTTTTTGTTTTTCAAAAAAAGAAATGCCGGCAGTATTCGAGGCAAGCTACTGTAATACAGGCAAAAATAAGGTGTAAAATAATGTTCCCTTGTCATTTTTTGCAAAAGAAAACTATTGTGCCGGTTTTGTCTGTCCTTCCGCACTTTTTCTGTCCGCTCTTTTTCTGTCCGCACCTTTTCTGTCCGCCCTCAGATCTTAAACACTACTGAGGCTAGAGGGCTGCAAATTGTTATGTTGATCATCCACACTCCAATCATCAAACGTCCCAAATTACAGTCCTTTAGCCTCAGTAGTTTTTATCTTATTTAACGTGAAAGTTACCCATAATCGTGCTTCTGGCAACGATGTAGGACAGGCCACCACAGGGCCGTGGTTAAAGTTTCATGGGCGGCGGCCCATACAGCATTATACCGAGACTACCGAAAGATAGATCTATTTTCGGTGGCCTTGATTATTCGTTGTAGCAGCTGTACAGAAAACTCGATTGCCCCGAAGAAACTTCGGCGCATTTTTTACACCTTTACGTTAAGGATTAATGATCGAACATTGTACTGTTGTTAGTTATTGGTGATTAATGCTACGAAGTTTTCTTCAAAAAAAAAAAAAAAAAAAAAAAAACACCTGAAAAGAAATTTGCTTTAAATTTCAAAAAACGTCTTGCCCCCTGAACCAAGATGAGCTGTGGGAAGGTATTCTCACTATTCAGAAAAGGTCGACTTTTCTACCTGCGGTAGACAGACCTTATTACTCTTTACATTTTCGTAATGCTTACAGTGCACCGTATAAGGTACGTATGGCATCCTGAGTGACACAATCTACATAACCACAGCACGTGCATATTACAAATACGTGTATCTCTCTCGTTATTCCCAATTAGATAATTAAAATGGCGCTCAAAATTAAGAAAGCAAAATGACTAATTTATATTTTGGTAATGCCTGCAGTGCACCGTGTGAGGTGCAATCACGGCACTAACCCCCTACGGCGTCCTGAGTGACATATCTTACGTAAACACAGTATTTGCATATTACATGTGTGTTTATCTGTACCTCTCTCGTTATTCGCAATTGGATAATTGAAACGGCACTCAAAATTAGAGAGCAAATTCTGTTTTTTCAAAATTACACTAAACAACAAAAAATACTTCAAATATTATGCAATATAATTCAGTCCTATTCATCAGTATCATCATATATTTTAAAAAAGAAAATATAAACAGCAAAGCGTCTTATTAAAAGCCTATCTATTATTAGAAACCAAATTATCCCAAAAGACGGAAAAGGATGAAAAGAATATGAATAAAAAAGAAATGAGAAAACTTATGAAAAAATTGATTGAGGAGGTCTAAGTGCGTTCGGAAGATTAAGATTAAGTTCCCAGGGCATTCCGAATTAAGAGAGAGATTGAAAGTCCGCCGGTCAGTCCGAACTCCTGATGAGAGACAGTAATTGGACTCTTGACTTAAATTTGAATTCCAGCCTCTTTCGTCACCTGTGTGAGATTATTAAAAAGAAGTATTACAGGATTTATGGATAGTGACGATAATCGCCAGATGGTGATGATGATAATAAACAAGTACAAAATGCGCCGAAGTTTCTTCGGGGCAATCGAGTTTTCTGTACAGCAGCTACGGCGTATAATCAAAAACACCGAAAACAAATCTGTCTTTCGTTGGTCTCGGTATAATGCTGTACGAGCCGCGGCCCATGAAACCTTAATCATGGCCCAGTTGTGGCCTATCGTATATCGTTGCCAGAAGCATGATTATGGCCAACTTTAACCTTAAATAAAATAAAAACTACTGGGGTTAGAAGGCTGCGATTTGGTATGTTTGATGATTGGAAGGTGGTTGATAAACATACAGACGGGCGGACAAAGCCGGCACAATGGTTTTCTTCTATAGAAAACTTTTTAAGATTTGCCATCAGAGCGGATAATAAAATAATAATGGAATAATAATAATAATAATAATAATAATACAGAAAACAAAAAATCACTCAGAGCTAATTTATAATAATGTACCAATCGGCTGATGAAGAGTTAGATAATTTATTTCTGGTGAAACAAAATTCATTTCAGCAATAATTTGGTTGGATTTACAAAGATAGGTCCCTGGTTCACATACAATTGGTTCTTTGCAACGTGTCTTCAACTCTAATCTTTAGCTGGAGAGAGCTGTTAATCAGCTCAGTGCTTTGCAAAAGATCAAGGTACGACTTACATTGTAAAAGCTGTTCATCCATAACATTCACCGTACTCTTTACAGTGCGTCTTCAACTCAAGATCTTTAGCTATATTCATAGAAAAAATATGCAAAATATATATACGACCAACATTTAAAATTAGGGACATATACATTACTGTGGGCATATATAGTACAATTATATATATATATATATATATATATATATATATATATATAATATATAATATATATATATATATATATATATATATATATATATATATATATATATATATATATATATATATATATATATATATATATATATATATATATATATATATATATATATATATATATATATATACAGGCCTTGGTATTCACGCAAAACACAAGACAACATTATACAACTGGACTCCTTGCAAGAAAATGGATCAAGTCTACAGTAGTGTTCCACATTCTGTGATATGAAACCTTCAAAAAGTATTTTGCCAGTGATATTCAAAGAGAGAAAACAACACAAACAAAGGCATTGGGTGAATCATCCTCCCTCTTGACCTCACTGCCTCTGGGGAAGGTTTGAAAGAAGAAGAGTTATCTTAGTTTATTGCTTCTTCCCATGCATGGTTTTCTTGATAGAGAAACTAACCAGACGGTTTTATATCACTAGACTGATTCATTTTCTTGCATGGAGTCCAGTTTTATTAAACCGCTTTTTCTTGTGCATGGTGAATAACAAGGATACTTCTTGCTGAAGGACTGTATAATAATAATAATAATAATAATAATAATAATAATAATAATAATAATAATAATAATAATAATAATAATAATAATAATAATAATAACTGTTATTATTATACAAGTCCAATTCAGACTCTAGTCATCTGGAATCATTCTTTGATGCTATTGTTGCTCAATCACAGTTGATCTCAATAATAATAATAATTGTTATTATTATACTATTATACAAATCCAATTCAAACTCTGATCATCTGGAATAATTCTCAGGTGCTATTGTTGCTCAATCACAAAGTTGATCTCCGTATGTTTATGAGCAACTATCGTTCGTGAAAATAGCTCCATGAGAACTAATCAGTTTTTCTAAGTAGATAACAATCGCATTCAGTACTTATAACTTATAAGCTTTTGTATACATATATTCATATTTACAAACAACGATATGCATGCGCATTTGCATGTCAGAAGGCACATACGCATCTAAAGCTTAAGTCACGGAGAAAGTCTGACAAATGTCTAATTATGTATAATAATATTAAGCACGGGGAAGTTGAATGGATATTTCTAAATGGAGTTTATAAGCAGACGCTACATAAATCAAAACAGTGGAATAAAATCTAATTGAAGAACGTAGCCATGATCCTTAAGAGAAAAGTGATGACCATATCTCTAAAATTTCGTTTAATAACCCAGGCTGATTTCTATCTGTGCATACATGAAGGATGTAGGGCTTATGCCAGCGAACTGATATGTGTTTAAGTGTAAAGTCAGCAGCATGTGAGCAAGTCACGTGCGCTTGTTGCCAGTGCAAGATAATGCAGTTATTGCATTGCTACAGTTGCAACCATCATATTCAGCATGCGACAGTTCCTCAAGTCAGAGTTGCGCACTGTTGCCTGTTCGAGTCTCCGCAAGGCTAATGAAGACTTATTGAATTTATTTCTGGTGATAGAAATTCATTTCTCGGTAGAATGTGATTCGGATTCCACAAAGCTGTAGGTCCCGTTGCTAGGTAACCAATTGGTTCTTACCGTAAAATAAGTCTAACCAGCCTCTCTAAGATAAGCTGTTAATCAGCTCAGTGGTCTGGTAAAACTAACAGGGTTCTTAGCTTCAAAGCGACGGTTGCACCTGAGTTGCACTTCCTTCCTTTCGATATTGCAATGCGCCCCAGCGTCATGCAACATTGCATGTTATGACGGATTATAGTCTTGCCCGGCTCTCTAACGTGTGCAGATGTTCCCTTGCTTGATTGCTGACTTATATCTACTTATCTTTTACTTTCCTCTATCTGTTTTCTAATTCTCATATTCTAGGCATCCTACTTGATGAAAACTAGTTTTAAAATTTAATGTTTTCGTATTATTCCTTTCGAATATTTTTTCATGATGAATGCTGCTAATCCTAGTTTATGCTTTACTATTTTCGTAAACCAGCAATATTGCTTCGTGTAGATGGGTCAAGGATTCTTGACTTATTTTTAATCTAGAAGTTCTGTTACCACACATATAAGACAATATTCTTCATCATAGATGATGGCGCATTAACCCTTTGATTACGGCCGAGATGAGACCTCACACTTACCACAATCCGGAGGGTTTTCAGACGGTAGTCACCCGTAGCATGCTACCAGACGCACGAAATCGTAAACAATCATTGTAATAGCGTTTGTATTTGTTGTTTTGCTGCAAATTAACCTGTTTTATTTATATGATAATATTGTGATAGTAGCGATCCGTGATATAGATATTATGCAATTAATGTAACAACACAAATAAATAAACATAGGATAAGTACTATATATCGGGGTTTAGTGTTGCCAGAGGTATAAGCACTGCACTGATTGAGGATGACAGTCTTTTTTTTTTTTGTCATTTTCTCTAATTCTGTTTGAATCCGTAAAGGACAGCTACATCACAGTTGTGTATTATAGTTAAAAATTATTTGTATATTCGTCAGAAAACTAATCATAAAGAATGTTCATCATTTTTATGGTTCCGCTTACTATTCCACTAGCTGGGCAAAAAAAAAAAAAAATGAGAGAGAGAGAGAGAGAGAGAGAGAGAGAGAGAGAGAGAGAGAGAGAGGCGTGACAGAATAAAAATTTTTACCTATGATTTATTCCTTCTAATTGTACATCAATAACATTGGAGAGTAAGTAGACACAATCACAATATTGGTTGCAATATTAACCACATTTCTGGGTAATATTTTTATCAATGATCAAGCACCCAGCTGACAAGGGATACGCAATCTAGAAATTCAGATGAATTCTGCAGTGTTTGAAAAATGGTTTAAAACCCAGCTTCTTCCCAATATAGGGCCATCTGCCATCATAGTGTTGGATAACGCTTCTTATCATTCAGTTCGAATTAATAAACCTCCGACAATGTCTGCCAAAAGGATGAAGTTAAAGACTGGCTAATAAAAAATTAGTAAAGTTGCAAAGACATTCATGTAAAGAAAATGATTACGTGATTGACAGACTGGCAAGAGATCATGGACATAGTGGTTAGGCTGCCTACCATATCACTGCCAGTATAATGCAACAGAACTGATATGGGCGCAGGTGAAATCATACGTGGCAAAGAAGAATCATTTTAAAAAACCAGACCTGCTTCCTTTGGTCAAAGAAGCAATTGAATCCATATCTTCTGACAACTGGGCTAATGATGTGAGACATGCCGAAGATATAAAAGAGATGACGCTTCAAGAGATGTTTGCATTGATAAATATATAGATTCTTTTGTTATCGATGTAGCATCCTCTGACGAGGATTCTTCATAAGTAATGTCTCCTCATACTTCGATTGTAAATAAATTTATTGCTTTCCCTTGTTGTGTGATATCCTGTTGAACACTGAAATTGAAATAAATTGAAATATAGATCTGTTTTTCGACAGAAAGTGGCAGAAATATCTTTAAAAATCTACATATAACAGAAATGCCACAGCAGTGATGAGTATCATATGACAGTGCTTTAAAGCACAGGTAAATCTAATACTGTATAAATGTGTAAATATATATATATATATATATATATATATATATATATATATATATATATATATATATATATATATATATATATATATATATATATAATTGTGATATAGTTTTGAGCTTTTGAATTGCTTTCTTTCGTGCATGCCGTAATCCGTCTTTACCTCCTTGCTGTATCAAGGTTGAATTTTCACTGTACAGCTATAAAATAGCTCATAATAAACATTCTTTAAATATTATTTACACCCTATATATATATATATATATAATATATATATATATATATATATATATATATGGGTGTAACAATATTTAAAAATATTTATTATGAGCTATTTTATAACTGCACAGTGAAAATTCAACTGAACACAAGGAGGTAGAGACGGATTACAGCATCCCTGAAAGAAAACAATTCAAAAGCTCAAAACTATATCACAATTATATGACTTCGATAACAGCAAAGGAACAGTAATAAAAACTATAGTAGATGACGTAACTCAAGAACATTGCTCAGTACAGCATCCAAATAAACAAAACTGAAAATGAAAGCACATCTAGGTTTCCAAATTTCTTGCATCTATCATTTTCATATATTGAATTTTTTTTTTTTTATCTAAAATTTAAGTGGGACAACAAAACTTCATTCAGAACTTTCTATTATAGTACACGTGCTTGATAACAGGCGCAAACAATGAGAGCTTGAAGTCAGAAGGTTAATGGTCAGTTTAAGAGGGCAAAGTCTCTTCCTAAAACGGTCGTACTATAGTAACCCCGGCCTTTCTTGTTTACTTGCTAACCTTGTTTACTCTTATTCAGTTTTCATCCTCTGGACTTTACTACTGAAGGTAATCTATTTCTTGTTTTGTCATTGTCATTTTTCAATCTTTAAAGCATTTTAATTTTGTAAGCTCTGTTGTCAGTTTTAATTAGTGTTTTGTATCTTTTTAGCCAGAAAAGATGGGATATGGAGTGATCCCGAAGCGCACCTATTAATAAATATATCAATGATGAGCTGACTGTTCTTCCTATCCGTACTCCCTACTATATATATGCATATATGTATATATGTATATATATATATGTATATATATATATATATATATATATATATATATATATATATATATATATATATATATATGTATCTATATGTATATATATATATATATATATATATATATATATATATATATATATATATATATATATATATATATATATATATATATATATATATATATATCTTTCTATCTATGCATCTATCTCTGTGTCTAACTATCTGTTAATACACACACTAACACACACATATATGTATACATACGTATATATTAACTTTATCACATACACAATTGTTCTGTGCATTAACTAAATTACTAAAAGGACCTCATTCAAACTGGATGGTATCTATAGATACCATGCAGTTTGAATAGGTCCTTTTAATAATATATATATATATATATATATATATATATATATATATATATATATATATATATATATATATATATATATATATATATATACATCACGAAAGGAAGCAGTAGGAAAGGCATCCTCATCATCTACAGTTTATTTTCAATGCCGACGTTCCGCGACGAATTCCATGTCGCATTTTCAAGGCTATAAAATATAATATAATTTGCGAACATCAATAACAAATTAATGCAATGGCAACAGCTCTTTATGTAGTAAAAATATTTAAAACAAAACACCTCATTCCAAGACAAGTCAATAATGAGTAAAAGGAGTTCACTAAAATCTTAAAACAACCTACCTATATGAAAGAAAGAACAAGACTAACATAAATAAGTACAAACAGAGTGAGGAAAACCAGTTGCCCAAACTAGGCTATAAACAATTTCACTGAGGACGATTGAGTATTTAACGACGGCACAGTCTTCCTGATAATTATGGATTCTAGGATGGTTAAGTCGTTGTTGTTCTGCACTCGGCCTAGGATGGAAAAATCCTTGCTGTCAATATAAGTTTTACATAATTTTGAATGATTTCGTATGTTTGATTGCTCAGGATTAGATAACCTGCTACCTGTTCTATGACTTATGCCCCTGTGAGAATCTATGCGGACCTTCAACAGCCTCCTCGTGCATCCCACATATGTATATCCCGTGATCACATCCCGGGCAAGTGTACTTGTAAACAACGCTGGACGAAAACAGAGGACTGAGCCAGTCTTTGACTCTGAACAGAGACCCTATTGTAAAGGGATTTTCGGGATGATTTTCAGGTTTAAAGCTGGAAAACTCTTTTGAATAATGGCTGTGCATTTTCTCCTAAAAGTATCATCATGCACGAAAGGGAAACTTGCATACATCTTTAGTTTCGGCACAGTCGATTCAGGTGTTGCCGGAGTCATTTTCTGTAGTAGCAGTTTATTTAGGGATCTGAAAAAAAGTCGTGATGGAAAACAATTATTATTGAAATATTTCACTAAAAAGGATATCTCATCATGGGGAAACTCTTCCAGTTTGACGAGTGGGTGTAAGCCCTATGGAGGAGGGTTAAAATAGAGTTCAGTTTCAAATGAAAGAAACACGAACTATAAAAATTCATTCCCAAACCAGTAAATGTATTTTTCTATACACACCTGTGTAAAAACCTGAGTCACCTCTGGAAATAATAAGATCAAGGAAGGGAGTTTGTTATTTACCTCCTTCTCCATAGCGAACCTTATGTTTGGATGTTGTCGGATGACGAACTCCAGAAAGGACTCTGCATGACATTCATGACGAAATAGGAGAACGTGTCGTCAACATATCTTCGATAAAATAGAGGGCGGAACCTAATGGGACATTCTTCTATTATGCGCTCCTCCAGGAGCACATGAAGATGTTAGCAAAAAATTGGACCAAGTGGTGATCCCATGGCCATCCCTTCAGTTTGTTTATACAAACTGAAGGCAAAGGTCGTGTCCAGCACGGCCAGCTCTAAAAGTTGTTTAAAAAATGTCCTACTAAAATTATTAAAAATTGCATCTTCATCAGTAAAAAGTTTGCTTAATATTATCTCAGTATTATTATTATTATTATTATTATTATTATTATTATTATTATTATTATTATTATTATTGGAGAAGCAATTCCACAGTTATGTATATGTACATATATTTAAAGATAAATATACAACTGTGGATTTGCTACTTCATTTAAGACTCATGCTACTATGAGTATTTTTTTATTACTATTATTTTTTTTTTTTTTTAGAATATGAATCCAATTCATACCAGGACAAGCATACAGGGACCATTGACTTGAAATACAAGCCTCCAAAGAATATGGTAGACAGGTTTTCCAGGAATATTGGAAAAGTTTTCCGTGCGTCTTTAATAGTGTTCTTGAAGACTCTAAAACTTATTTCTTTTCCGAAGAAGAATTTTTATTTAAATAAGACAAGCGATTTAAACTACTCTGTATCCTTCAAAAATCTACTATTATAATTTGATGCTGGTACCATAAAAACTATATATTTATAACTTACTCTGCTATGCGAAAAAACTTAATCATTCCTTGCTGGAGCAACCATCTCTCTCTCTCTCTCTCTCTCTCTCTCTCTCTCTCTCTCTCTCTCTCTCTCTCTCTCTCTCTCTCTCCCTTAATAAGGTGATCAATGGCAATGGAGAAGCCTTGTTAAAACAAAAAAAGGTCACTTTCCTCTTGAAGCTGACTGGATTACTGGGCGCTAGTGATGACCATTTCAGGAAACAGAAATTCTTGAGACCTCCTTATTTTTAACTATTGGGAAAAATTAACTTGCACACAGATGCACAAACCAGTGTATACACACACACACACACACACACACATATATATATATATATATATATATATATATATATATATATATATATATATATATATATATATATATATATATATATATAAAATATATGTATATATACTATATATATACATATATTTATGTATATGTATCTATCTATAATAATAATTTCCAAGTTGATCTTGTCCTCCCGGGGTGAAATTTTCTAGAAAGCTTTTATTGCCATGAAAATAGCATTTTTAAAGAAATAAATGTAAATGTAGCGAAAAATCATCATCATCGTATCCTTTTCCCTCGTCGTCGGGAGGGAGATATCTATCTATCTATCTATCTATCTATCTATATGTATATATATACATATATATAGATATATAAATATATGTAGATATACATATATATATACATATATATATATATATATATATATATATATATATATATATATATATATATATATATATATATATATATATATACATATATACTGTATATATTTATATATATGTATGTGTATGTATATATACATATATATATATATATATATATATATATATATATATATATATATATATATATATATATATATATATATATATATATATATATATATATATATATATATATATATATATATATATATATATATATATATATATATATATATATATATATATATATATATATATATATATATATATATATATATATATATATATATATATATATATATATATATATATATATATATATATATATATATATATATATATATATATATATATATATATATATATATATATATATATATATATATATATATATATATATATATATATATATATATATATATATATATATATATATATATATATATTTCTCCCGGCGACGAGAGAAAAGGATACGATGATGATTTTCACTAAATTTTTAATTTCTTTCTTTTTTTTTAAATATTGATGTTTTCGTGGCAATAAAGCTTTCAAGAAAATTTCATACCTTCTGCTGCAAGAAAGAATCATTGTCGCCTGGCGCCGTAATATCTTCGTGTTTTTCCTGCAGTCGTTTTAGAATTCTTCAGCTCATGCGTATAGTGCCATCACTCAATAGGTGCACTGACACCAAGGACTACAGTGGCCATCTCAGGATCCTCCAGGAAGACGTCTTGAAGCCTTCAGAGACAGCATGTGAGCAAAGAAGGCGAAGTTTATGGTTAAAATGAACTGGATGACGAAGCAGATCGACTAAAGAGATTTTCAAGAGGGAAAAGTACATCACGAGAATGGCAGATAGCTTCAGTCTGTAATTGTTTACTGCTGAAAATATGGACTACTTCGCGGAGCAGTATGAAGTCGAGGTTCCCGCCTTCTGCGATTATTCGGCACCTCTACAGTCGTATTGTCACTCACGGACGCAAGCTCTTCATTCGAAATAAGGAAGGAAATAATCAAGAAGAGAGGAAGACAGTGGAACGGAGGAACTGAAGAATTTATACGAAATAAAAAGGTAGAGAACTTGAGGTGTTTTCTAAGCTGATTGAGAGGGGATTTTGGATGCCCAAAATTACCGCTTGGAGCAGTTCTTCGCTCGAAATAAGAGAAGAGAAGGAACAAAAAGAGACGACATCGGCGTGGAGGTATACTGAAGAATGCTGACGAAGAAAAAAGTAGATAACCTGAGGTGTTAGAAACTACTTCAAAGATTTTGGATTCACAGAATTACTTTTCGGAGAAGCAAGGAAGAATCGAAGGGATGATCAATATCGTCAGTAAGAGGAATCTCATAAGTTTATAGAAGACGACTCCTTAAAGCAAAGAAGCTGTTTATGTGCCAGAAAAAGAACTCCAAGTAATGGTTATCGCGATGTTGAAATGATCTAAAACCTTCGAGATTTTCCTTGAAGACATTTTGGAATCCTTCAGTCCTCCGGCTCCTGGAAGGACGAGAGAAATGCCATTCGCGCATGCGCCGAGCTTCAAAGTGTCCAGAACAATCTCGAGATGCTTCAAATCGTCTGAAGCCTTCGGAGACAGAAAGTGTCAGTTTTGAAAAGTAGGGTAAGAGAAAGCAAAAGTATTGGTGAGGGGAAGGGTCCGACCCAGAGGCCCTTCCTTCCTCAAGGAAGCAGCCTATGGGTCTGACCCTTCCCATGGAAAGGGCCCAAGCCCTTTAAGGATTGGCCCCAAAAGCCTACAAGGCTTGCCAGTCTTTTGAGGGTAGCCTTGAAGGAAGGGTCCGACCCAGAGGCTGCTTCCTCGGAGGAAGGCAGGTATCCTGTCAGGCTGGGAAGCAGGCCTGGAGAGGGCCCAAGAACTTCAAGGATGAGGCCCAAAGTCCTCCTAGGCTGGCCAGTCTCTTGAGGGCAGCCTTGAAGGGAAGGGTCTGACCCAGAGGCTGCTTCCTCGGAGGAAGGCAGGTATCCTGCCAGGCTGGGAAGCAGGCCTGGAGAGGGCCCAAGAACTTCAAGGATGAGGCCCAAAGTCCTCAAGGATGGCCAGTCTCTTGAGGGCAGCCTTGAAGGGAAGGGTCCGACCCAGAGGCTGCTTCCTCGGAAGAAGGCAGGTATCCTGCCAGGCTGGGAAGCAGGCCTGGAGAGGGCCCAAGAACTTCAAGGATGAGGCCCAAAGTCCTCCAAGGATGGCCAGTCTCTTGAGGGCAGCCTTGAAGGGAAGGGTCCGACCCAGAGGCTGCTTCCTCGGAGAAGAAGGCAGGTATCCTGCCAGGCTGGGGAAGCAGGCCTGGAGGGCCCAAGAACTTCAAGGATGAGGCCCAAAGTCCTCCAAGGATGGCCAGTCTCTTAAGGGCAGCCTTGAAGGGAAGGGTCTGACCAAGGCTGCTTCCTCGGAGGAAGGCAGGTATCCTGCCAGGCTGGGGAAGCGGGCCTGGAGAGGGCCCAAGAACTTCAAGGATGAGACCCAAAGTCCTCCAAGGATGGCCAGTCTTTTGAGGGCAGCCTTGAAGGGAAGGGTCCGACCCAGAGGCTGCTTCCTCGGAGGAAGGCAGGTATCCTGCCAGGCTGGGGAAGCAGGCCTGGAGGGGGCCCAAGAACTTCAAGGATGAGGACCAAAGTCCTCCAAGGACTGCCAATCTCTTAAGGCAGCCTTGAAGGGAAGGGTCTGACCCAGAGGCTGCTTCCTTGGAGGAAGGCAGGTATCCTGCCAGGCTGGGAAGCGGGCCTGGAGAGGGCCCAAGAACTTCAAGGATGAGACCCAAAGTCCTCCAAGGATGGCCAGTCTCTTGAGGGAAGCCTTGAAGGAAGGGTCCGACCCAGAGGCTGCTTCCTCGGAGGAAGGCAGGTATCCTGCCAGGCTGGGAAGCAGGCCTGGAGAGGGTCCAAGAACTTCAAGGATGAGGCCCAAAGTCCTCCTAGGCTGGCCAGTCTCTTAAGGACAGCCTTGAAGGAAGGGTCTGACCCAGAGGTTGCTTCCTCGGAGGAAGGCAGGTATCCTGCCAGGCTGGGGAAGCGGGCCTGGAGAGGGACCAAGAACTTCAAGGATGAGACCCAAAGTCCTCCAAGGCTGGCCAGTCTCTTGAGGGCAGCCTTGAAGGGATGGGTGGGCAGCCTTGAAGGGATGGGTCCGACCCAGAGGCTGCTTCCTCGGAGGAAGGCAGGTATCCTGCCAGGCTGGGGAAGCAGGCCTGAGAGGGCCCAAGAACTTCAAGGATGAGGCCCAAAGTCCTCCAGGATGGCCAGTCTCTTAAGGGCAGCCTTGAAGGGAAGGGTCTGACCCAGAGGCTGCTTCCTCGGAGGAAGGCAGGTATCCTGCCAGGCTGGGGAAGCAGGCCTGGAGAGGGCCCAAGAACTCAAGGATGAGACCCAAAGTCCTCCAAGGCTGGCCAGTCTCTTGAGGGGCAGCCTTGAAGGGGAAGGGTCCGACCAGAGGCCGCTTCCTCGGAGGAAGGCAGGTATCCTGCCAGGCTGGGAAGCAGGCCTGGAGGGCCCAAGAACTTCAAGGATGAGGCCCAAAGGCCTCCAAGACTGGCCAGTCTCTTAATCCTATCTGGTGCAAGTTGGGTCTGGGCAGACCCACCCTACGGGATTTTTTCATTTTAGATAATTTTATTTAATAATCGTTTTTAGTTGATTCTATGATTGCAAAATATGGGAAATTATTAATTATTTTAATTTTCATTAGCCCTTTGATTACGGCCGAGATGAGACCTCACACTTACCACAATCCGGAGGGTTTTCAGACGGTAGTCACCCGTAGCATGCTACCAGACGCACGAAATCGTAAACAATCATTGTAATAGCGTTTGTATTTGTTGTTTTGCTGCAAATTAACCTGTTTTATTTATATGATAATATTGTGATAGTAGCGATCCGTGATATAGATATTATGCAATTAATGTAACAACACAAATAAATAAGCTGCCAGTAATAAAGGAATATTCCAAAATCGGCAATTATTCCAACGGTCACGCCAACCAAATTCGACAAAGTGGAAGGTACAGCGAGCTGAAAACAAAGCGGGTCATTTCTGTCAAAGCACACGTGCATCTCAATATCACCTACATACATACATACAGTATATGTACAAACACACACACATTACTGCATCTATATATATATATATATATATATATATATATATATATATATATATATATATATATATATATATATATATATATATATATATATATATATATATATATATATATATATATATATATATATATATATATATATATATATATATATATATGAATCCATGACAACGGCAACAATGATTACACGACACAACAATACATTTTGGACACGCGAATATGGACATTTGGAAGGTGACAATCGTATTTCCATGGCTGAGACGTGGGTGGTACGTGAGATGCCGGAATCCTTTTGATGGAAATGACCGGTCGTTGTTTTCTGCTCTTGCTTACCTTCCACCTGTGTTGAGTTTGGTGGGCCTGAACGCTGGAATACTACCTTGGGAATAGGGCCTGGGATTATCCCTTGTCCTTCGGACAGATTCCAATTCAATGTTTGATTGACGATGGCGGTCAAAGTCAGGGGAAAGTGGAAACAACCTCCTTGAATGGAAATCGTATTAGCCGCAAGTAAAAAGGGAGGTTCCAGAATCCGCATTTGTCAATGAAACAAGGAATTGGAGACTGCCAGGGCTTGGGATAATCCCGGGGCCCATTTTCAAGCTAATATTCCAACGGTCACGCCCACCAAATTCGACAAGGTGGAGGGTACAGCGGCTGAAAACAAAGCAGTTCATTTCTGTCAACAGGACACGTGCATCTGAAATGCCACCTACGCGCGTCGTCTGTCACACTTGCATGTGACATGTAAACACAATTGCCACCTCGTTTCGCCACATTCACTAGGGATCAATATTATAAATCACATTGCTGATCAAAATGTGTAATTGTGTGGTGTGTGTATGTGTATGTATATATATACTATATATGTATATGTATGTATGTATGTATATATATATATATATATATATATATATATATATATATATATATATATATATATATATATATATATATATATATATATATATATATATATATATATATATAATTGACTATATATACATGTGTGAGTACTTATATATATATATATATATATATATATATATATAATATATATATATATATATATATATATATATATATATATATATATATATATATATATATATATATATATATATATATATATATATATGAAGGCAATGCCCCGAAGGAAAGAGAAACGAGTCTGCTAAGTAAAGGACAATACGTCGAAAAGCCTTGCAATACTCTGTTGCTTCTCTTTCCTTCGTGGAATTATCTTTATTTATATATTCATCACGTTCCATATTCTCATTGATTCAGTTATATATATATATATATATATATATATATATATATATATATATATATATATATATATATATATATATATATATATGTGTGTGTGTGTGTAATATATATACAATTAATTACATATATATGAGTGTGTATATATATATGTATATATGTTTGTGTGTGTGTGTATGTAAAATACAAACACATACTCACACCTATCCCTATAAAAAAAAAAAATTGGATAAATTCCTGTTACAAAAAAATGATTAGCCACATATGAATATGTATATATATATATATATATATATATATATATATATATATATATATATATATATAATATATATATATATATATATATATATATATATATATATATATATATATATATATATATATATATATATATATATATATATATATATATATATATATATATATATATATATATATATATACATAGTATATATATATATATATATATATATATATATATATATATATATATATTTAATCACTAACATTTTGGAATTTGTTCAATTGTTTTTGAACCAATATTCAGGGAAGTTGTAGGGTTTTGTAGATCATTTTATTCTGTTATAATTTTCTACAGATATTTTTCTTTTCCTTCAATTATTCTAGTGGTACCTGTTTACTTACATCTTATTTTTGAGAAACATCTAATGAAAATGTCAGCAAATGCCGCATGAAAGTTGGGTATTGTTCTTAAGTCCTCATATACTTATATGAGTGATTAAATCAGTGCAACATTTTTAGGTAATTTGTCCTTCCTTTACTAGGATACTGTTCTCCGGGAGATGTCTGCTTCTGCCAGAGATTTATATCTTTTAGAGTGGTTCGAGGTGGAAGGTTTCTTTGGCAGCTATGCCTTGGACTATAGACGGATGGTCTCTTGTTTGTCACTTTTTCATAAGTTGTATTTTGACATATCTTTCACATTCTCAGTTGATCCCTGATCCCCTGTTGCTGTCGAGAGCAACCAGATTCGCTGAACAGCAGCATCAATGTGCAGTAAATGTACCTCGCCTTCGAACTTTTCAGTTCCAGGGACCTTTATTCCTCACGCCTTACGACTGTGGAACAGCCTCTTTACTGAGGATGTGTTGCAAACGGAACTTCAAAAAGTTCAAGTGAGTGTAATGCATTACTACCCTTATGCAATACATCTTGTATTTAATACTTTGTTTACATTTTTATTTATTTATTGTTAGTACATCTGTTTTCTAATAACTGATCTCCTCTTTCTGTATTTCCTACTACCTTCTGTTATTTCACTCGAATGAACACCATTTTCTTAGTATGCTTGAATTTCAAGTTAGTTACCCCTGTGGGCTTGTTTCATATGGATAGTGTTCATCTTCTGAATAATAATAATAATAATAATAATAATAATAATAATAATAATAATAATAACAACAACATTGTCTATATTCATTAATCTCATGGTAACGGTTATTATATTGTTATTATTATTCTCATATATCATAAATCATCAATACCATGATTATCAGATTTACATTACATCCGACTCATTTTATATTTTATGATATCCAGTCTTCAAAGGACAGAAAAGGAACATTAAACGCAAAATAGTAATTTACTCTCTCTCTCTCTCTCTCTCTCTCTCTCTCTCTCTCTCTCTCTCTCTCTCTCTCTCTCTCTCTCTCTCTCACTAAAGACTAAAGCCATAATTTGATGAAGAAAATTATAATACGGATGAATTTCAACATTTATTTTTACAAAAATCTTTTTGCTGTAGATAAAAAAACAAAATCACAAAATGTATAAACACATCAGACTCAATATGATTGGAAGAAGCTTTTATGACATAAGTTGAATGAAATCAAACAATGTGAATAACAAATGGTTATGAATCTGAATATTTAATAAGCTGAACATAATAATCTTGACAAAACTTTTACGACAGAATTCTAGTAATTCAGAAGTGTGTGGTATTCTCTGAAACAAGGAGCGACACATAGTCCTACATTGCAGTCTTTACACATGAAATATGTCTGCTGGCCTTTCTTGGGCCTACGGGATGTATGCGAGCACACACGACATCTTAGTCTAGGTCGCAGTTGTTTTTCTGTTGAGGAACTGGATCAGGAAAGTGTCTTTCTGTTAGCCGCCTTGGCTGCGTTATTACGGTGCGGGTAATTATCTTGTTAGGTGCTGGAGGGTACCTTTCAATCAACTGCAGAACGACTGACTTAGAAAACTGTAAATATGACCCTTTCTTGCCAGTAACAAATCCATGCAAGTGATGACAGTTTACTAGTATCATATCAAGCAGACGGAAAAATAGTTTTTGTACCATCTCGTGGTTTTACGGATACACTTCACAGAACTAATAAGCATGTCGTTCTTGTCCACAATCCGCATTTTCTTATTATAGTCAACAACGCATGCAGGTTTTTGCACAAATTCCCCTGGTCGACACCTTTTTCACAGTCTACCATTATATTTTCATGTACTGAAGATAACATATACACTGTCCTGTTATCCTGCCATTTTAAACCTAATATTCCATTGCAGTTTTGAGACGAAATCTCAGATTTGTTCACATCAGGAAATTTAGGCATAAATTTCCTATTTTTCCGGACTGTTCCACATGCTCCTGTTTCGTTGTCGCCCAAATACTTGAGCAGTTTTGGGCTGCAATACCAATTATCGAAATACAGGATGTGATGTTTTCCGAGATGCGAGGCCATAAATGTTTTTACCACAGAACCAGATACCCCTAGATCCTCATCTACCAATATCTCTGTATCTTTTCCAGTATAGATTATAAAATCGACAATATAATCCGTTTTGACATCACAAAGTTCAAATATTTTCACTCCAAATCGACTTCTTTTATCTGGAATGTACTGCTTGAAACTTAGCCTTCCCTTCCATAACATTAAACTTTCATCTATGCATAAATCCTGGAAAGGTTGAAATTTTCCCGGAATTTTCTACGCACACTGTCGAGCACGGGTTTAATTTTTTTAGTTTATTATCTGGGCTTGTTTCCTGTGAATTATCAACGAAATGTAGAACCCGTAGAATTTGAAGAAATCTGTCCCTTGCCATCAGCCTTCTCACTCCTTTTGTCTCGAATGTCTCAAGCGTAGTCCAGTAATCTAAGATGCGATGTTTACTTATATGGGACATGATCATAATCACACAAAGGAACCGTATCATTTCCTCCACAGTAACCTGAGCAAATTTTCGCAAATACTTTGGCACTGCATCTCCTAGCGTATCAACAAGGAATCTCTGATAACGGTTTGTCTCTTCAGCAATCAGCCCCATAAATTCGTTGTCGAAAAATTAAAAAAATAGTCTACTTCCTTTGAATTTTCATTCACATTACATTTCGACGTAATGCCACTGCCACTGCTGTCAAATATGAAATCTCTGGGCTGAAATTGCTGGCAGCCCACTCCGACTCATCACCTGGGTCACTTCGCTGTCTCCGCCTTCTTTTGACACCTTGGCTTTCATTTGTAGGTGGCAGATTTTCGTCATTTTCACTGTCGGTTGATATTTCATCACTGTCTCTTGTACCAGGACCATAATTATCCATTTCATTTCCTTCTAAATCCGATTCATTTTCATATCCAGAAAATGAGTCGAGAAGGTCTATAAAATAGTTATCCTAGTCGAGAGCTCTTCTCTCGATCTGCCGGCGGTCAACTCGAGGATGTCGTACCCTTGACCCGTCCTCCTGTGACATCTTGATGAAGACTAATGAATTTTAGGGAAACACGTGAATTTATATGAATTCACTGTATGGCAACTGACAGACTGTTACCATATCAAGAAAAAGAGGCCAGTATTTCAATCATCAGTCCTTCACATAAAAGGAAATTACCGGTGCTCGTATACGACACAACAGTGTTCCGGGCCAGTTTATTAAATGCGTCGTATACGTTACAACCGAAATCAAAGGGTTAAGAGAGCTAAATAACAAACGGGTTAAATGGTGTGACTTTCTAATGATAAAATATTTTTACTGCATCGTAAATGGATATGAAATCCAAATCACTTGGGGTAGCCCATCTGAAACTTAATATTTTTATCTGAATTCCAGGATTCAATTACTTACCCGTAGTTTCGGAAATATCTGGTACTTTCTACTATATAATGCATTAAAATTCAGCATTCAAATGCATATACTTCTAGGCCTTTATCTTCTAAAAATATGTTGGTTTTTGGCAGAACTTTCTAACTATAAAATAAACAAACAGTGCCATTCAAAAGTAAAAAATTGTAGACTCAAAAATGTTTTCTTTGAAGGTGCATGATTAGAAAACTTGAATTTTTTGGTCAGTGTTAAAAGTGGAAAAATTGAAGGCTTCGTTAATGAAAAGGGACATTTTTTTTTAAACAGGGGAAAATGGAAAGGGCTGAAATACAGTATTCTTCAGAAGTAATTGACGGCTTCTTTCAAATGGAATCTCCTTTGAAAATGTGAAATTGCAATATTACTATATGTAGTATTCTTGAGTAAAAAAATTGGAGACGTCTAAGTTAAGTATACCTTAGTTTTACCAGACCACTGAGCTGATTAACAGCTCTCCTACGGCTGGCCCGAAGGATTAGACTTATTTTACGCGGCTAAGAACCAATTGGTTGCCTAGCAACGGGACCTACAGCTTATTGTGGAATCCAAACCACATTACAGCGAGAGCGGACTCGAACTCGGGCCTAGCGAGGAACCAACGAGGAACTTTGGAGACGTCTAAAATTACCTTTTTTTCTTAAAGTGAAAATCTGCAGTTGTAAATGCGGTCTCTTCAAATGGGAATGAATTAACAAATTCGTCTCCATTAAAAGTGAAGATTCGTAGACCTAAATAAAGTAGAAAATTTAAAATATCGGGAAAAATTGCAAGAATCTAAATCATAGTTTCCTTCAAAAGCGGAAAATCATGTCTCGAGAAAGTATTCTCCCTTGAAAAGTGAAAAAAGCTGGAAGACTTGAAATTCCTGCGAGAAACAAAAGGTCGAAAAGAAACCCTCTATTGCAGTCCTTGCAACATGCAGAGAACACGGGACATCCTGTCGAAATGCCAAACCGATTGTTTACTTTAACGGAGAGGAAGAGGAGTTTCGGATCAGTATTATCATTCTCTCTCTCTCTCTCTCTCTCTCTCTTATCTGTTCTAGCTTATTAATTTTTTTTATCTCTCTTGCTTAGCTATTCTTTTTGTTTTTTAAATTTTCTCTCTCTCTCTCTCTCTCTCTCTCTCTCTCTCTCTCTCTCTCTCTCTCTCTCTCTCTCTCTCTCTCTCTCTTATCAGTTCTAGCTTATTAATTTTTTTATCCCTCTTGCTTATCTATTCTTTTTGGTTTTAAATTCTTTCTCTCTCTCTCTCTCTCTCTCTCTCTCTCTCTCTCTCTCTCTCTCTCTCTCTCTCTCTCTCTCTCTCTCTCTCTTATCTGTTCTTGCCTTTTAAACTTTCTCTCTCTCTCTCACTCTCTCTTTAATCTGTTTGTGCCTTTTAAACTTTTTTCTCTCTCTCTTTTACCTGTTCTTGATTTTAAACTCTCTCTCTCTCTCTCTCTCTCTCTCTCTCTCTCTCTCTCTCTCTCTCTCTCTCTCTCCTTGCATTTTTATAACAAACCAGTAACTTTCTTAAGAAAGGACTTATATGCTGACAGGCACTATACGGATATTACTAACCGATATCGTTATCATAATCACCAGTATCACTGTAGCTAATTATAACCAATGTGGGTTTGTGTTTCTTAAGGTTGTCTATTAAACCTTTGTTAACTGTGCGACCACTGGACTAACTGATTTAAATATGCAAAGTGAATATTCTTTATTATTAGTATTGTCATGTCTTGAAGAAGAAGAAGAAGAAGAAGAAGAAGAAGAAGAAGAAACAGCAACAATAACAACAATGAAATTTAAGGCTCAATTCAAATACATACGAAACTTCTTCCTCAACCGTTCTGACTGGGAAGAGATATTTCATTTCATCCCACTACTAATTCAGTTAACCAAGATCTAAATTTCTCTCGGACCACAAAAAAAAAAAAATAGAGGAACGATGGGCCAGGCAAAAATGACTCTTAATAGGCTAAAAAAGGGATCTTTATAATGACGCTGTCGTTAAAATTACCCAGAGATTTCAAAGGCATCAAAGTTCTGCGCAGAAGAAGAAGAAAACTTCTGCGAATGTGTAATTCAGCCTGAAAAGGAGGGATGATGGAATGATGAGATGATGAGGCTGGATGATGAAGACCGGATTAACGGTGAAATGGGGATGGAAAATGTGATGATGATCATCATCTCTCTCTCTCTCTCTCTCTCTCTCTCTCTCTCTCTCACTCTCTCTCTCTCGATCAGAAA
>NC_089787.1:33798123-33858123 GCF_040412425.1 Macrobrachium rosenbergii | reverse complement strand
AACAGGTAGAATTTGAATCTGAAAAAATTAGTGAACATTGTAATATATAGACCCCTAATACTAAAGAGTTTGACATAATAATTGAAAAACTGGATGAAATATGTAGAAATCACAAGGACTGGACTATACTCCTAACTTGGAGACTTTAACTTTCCTTTTGTAGAATGGAAAGAACGAATAGGAGACTGTGGTTGTATTTATACATATAAAAAGTAAGCAATAGTAGTGCAGAAGATAAGAGGCAATTTGAAAAGCTATTAGATATGCTACTAGAACATAACATTCAGCAAATAAATCACCTACCAACAAGAAAGGATAATATTTTAGACCTAGTATTTGTGAATGAGGTGAACTATGTTAAAGAAATAATAGTATATAACACGAGTATTTCGGACCATAATGTCATAGAACTAACAGTCCGTTCCAGAACATACGAAAACAAAGAAAAGCAAGAGACGAAAAATGGGAAGGATATGGAAAATACAATTTCTATAGTAAGAATATAAATTGGTCAAAAATAAATGAAGAATTAAACAAAGAATGGGAAAACATATTTGTAAGTGATGATATACAGGTAAATACCGATATATTATATAAAATATTAGAGAAATAGTGGAAAAATATATACCGAAGAAAAAGTAAGCATCAGTCACGAATTCCAAGAGACAGAAGGATCTTGTTCCAGAAAATTAGAAAGTGGAAAAAAGCTCTTGCAAAAGAAAAGAATGCATGGAAAGTGATGGAACTAAAAAGTAAGATAGAAAATGCAGAACAAAAGATTATACAATCAAAAGAAAATGAAAAATGGAACCTAGAAGAAATGACACTACAAAATATCAAGCAAAACCCTAAAATTTTTATTCATATGCAAAAAAGATGAATAAAATAAGAGTAGAAATAGGCCCTCTAAGAATTGAAGGGCGATTAACGAATGAAAAAAAGGAAATATGTAACATATTAGCAGAAAGATATAAGAGTGAATTTACACCTAGAATTGACAATGAAGATAATGATACAGAAATAAGAGATGAAAATACTGAATACTTATCAGATATAGATATTACAGAAGCCGATATTGTGCAGGCTATTAATGAAATTAAAAATGGATCAGCAGCAGGACCAGATGGAGTACCTGCCATATTGTTAAAGAAAGTGGTTCATTCAATCGCAAAGTACACTTAATATTATTAAGGCAAAGTATAGATACAGGCAAGATTTATGATGAGCATAAATTAGCATATATTACTCCTACTTTCAAAAGTGGTTCAAGACTAGAGGCAAGTAATTATAGGCCTGTGAGTCTGACATCTCATATTATGAAAGTATATGAAAGGGTAATGAAAAAAATATAATGAAACATTTAATGAAAAATAGATTGTTCAATATAGGACAACATGGTTTTGTACCGGAAAAAGTACACAAACCCAACTGTTAGTCCACCATGAAAGCATATATAAAAAAATATGATAAATGAAAAGATACAGATGTGGTTTACCTAGACTTTGCAAAAAGCTTTTGACAAGGTAGATCATAATATATTAGCGAAAAAAATTAGAAAACATAACATTGTTGACAAAGTAGGAAGATGGATAAAAGAATTTTTGCAAAATAGAAAACAGATAGTGATTGCAAACGATGAGAAATCGGATGAAGCTACGGTAATATCCGGTGTACCACAGGGTACGGTGTTAGCTGCATTGCTGTTTGTGATTATGATTGCAGACATAGACAGTAATGTTAAGGACTCAGTAGTAAGAAGTTTTGCAGATGACACAAGAATAAGTAGAGAAATTGCTTGTGATGAAGATAGGAACTCGCTACAAAGAGACCTAAACAAAATATATAAATGGGCAGAGATAAATAGGATGGTATTTAACTCTGATAAATTTGAATCAATGAACTATGGTGATAAAGTAGGAATGCTATATGCATATAAAGGACCTAATAATGAGACAATCACAAACAAGGAAGCAGTTAAAGACCTTGTGTGATGTTGAATAGGAATATGTTATGCAATGATCAAATAGCAATTCTATTGGCAAAATGCAAAGCAAAAATGGGAATGTTGTTCCGGCACTTCAAAACTAGAAAAGCTGAACACATGATTATGCTTTATAAAACGTACGTACGTAGTCCACTTGAATATTGCAATATAATATGGTACCCACACTACCAAAAGGATATTGCACAAATAGAAAGAGTGTACAAAGGTCATTTACAGCTAGAATAGAAGAAGTTAAGGACCTTGACTACTGGGAAAGACTACAATTCTTAAATTTATATAGTCTTGAAAGGAGAAGAGAACGCTACATGGTAATTCAAGCATGAAACAGATAGAAGGAATTACCGAAAACATCATGGAACTAAAATTATCAAAAAGAGCAAGCAGAGGTAGATTAATAGTGCCAAAAACTATACCAGGAAAATTAAGGAAAGCACACAGGACATTAATCCACCACGCACCAGCATCGATAATGCAGCGTCTATTCAATGCGCTACCAGCTCATCTGAGGAACATAACAGGAGTGAGCGTAGATGTGTTTAAGAATAAGCTCGACAAATATCTAAGATGCATCCCAGACCATCCAAGACTGGAAGATGCAAAATATACCGGAAGATGCGTTAGCAACTCTCTGGTAGACATCAAAGGTGCCTCACACTGAGGGACCTGGGGCAACCCGAACGAATTGTAAGGTCTGTAAGGTAAGGTCCGCCCAAACGAATCAGAAAAAAACGATTCGAATCCCCTCGCTTCGTCAAAATGAACATCAAACCTGACGCGCCGTTCCGAGAATATTACGAAACTTCTCCTTGGGTCTATTCGTCTGTAGGTGTCTTTCTCAGAGAAACACACACGTGGAGAGTCAGCCCAGAGGTAAATCATGACTCTACGTCCGCGAAATCTATCCCCTCGAAAAAGGAAACAAAGATATGATGCTCTGTTCCCCTTGCGTCCCTGAACTTTCTCTGTGACTTGGCTGTCTCTGTCAGGTTCTCTCTCAAAGAGAAAGAGCACACAGGTATGTCGGTCCAATGTTAATATTTATCCATTCTCTCTCTCTCTCTCTCTCTCTCTCTCTCTCTCTGTCTGCGTGTGTGTGTGTGGGTGTGCTATCTCTGTCAGGTTCTCTCTCAAAGAGAAAAAGAAACAGGTATGTCGGTCCAATGGATATTTATCCATTCTCTCTCTCTCTCTCTCTCTCTCTCTCTCTCTCTCTCTCTCTCTCTCTCTGTCTGTGTGTGTGGGTGTGTGCTATCTCTGTCAGGTTCTCTCTCGCAGGATGTTAATCTCTCTCTCTCTCTCTCTCTCTCTCTCTCTCTCTCTCTCTCTCTCTCTCTGTGTGTGTGTGTGTGTGTGTGTGCGCGCGCGTGTGCGTGTGTCTGTCTCTGTCAGGTTCTCTCTCAAAGAGAAAGAAACACACGTCAAGTCAATTCTCTCTCTCTCTCTCTCTCTCTCTCTCTCTCTCTCTCTCTCTCTCTCTCTCTCTCTGTACATGTGTTTCTGTGTCTCTGTAAGGTTCTACCTCAGTGAGACAGAACACACGGCATGTCAATTCTCTCTCTCTCTCTCTCTCTCTCTCTCTCTCTCTCTCTCTCTCTCTCTCTCTCTCTCTCTCTCTCTCCTCCTCCCGGCATAACTGAAAAGTATCAAAACTATTTTAACTTTTAAAAGAGAGGAAGTATGGCAAACATACCTCCAAGAAGTTATAAGAAGTTTTCGCATGAGAGGAAATATCGTTAAGGCAGGGGCCTGGAAACGGCGCAGTTAGAACTGAGGTCTAAAAGAAAAGGGAAATACTGTTATTACAACCACTGTTGTGTTTGAGTTTTTTGTTACTTCTACTGATGGTGTCAATAACACTCTACAACTTTTACTGCTGCTGCTGCTGCTACTGCTGGTATTATGAGGATATGACTACTATTGTAAAAATTAATGCTACTTCTTAAGTTCAGGTCATTCTACTACTACTACTACTACTACTACTACTACTACTACTACTAATAATAATAATAATAATAATAATAATAATAATAATAATAATAATAATAATAATAATAATAATAATAACAACAACAACAATAATAATAATAATAATAATAATAATAATAATAATAATAATAATGATGAAGAAGCAAATCCACAGTTATGTATATGTACATATGTAGGCCTATTTAAAGATTGAAAAGGGGAACCGAACAAGTTCGCGAAAGCTACCTATACTGATTTACCTTTAAATATATATATTTAAATATGTGTACATATACATAACTGTGGATTCGCTTCTCCATTCTGAGACTCATGCTACTCTGAGTATTTTTTAATAATAATAACAATAATAATAATAATTACAATTCAAAACTTTATTCATAATAATAATAACAATTAATTCAAAAACATATGAATGCAAAAAAATATACAAAAGTATTGGTAAAAATAACTTATTCCCTGGGTCTTACGACCTGATAAAATCAGCTAATACACAAATAATCTAAAATTTCTTTCATCTGTACAAAACTTAAGATACATGAACTAAAATTTTCTTTACAGTCCATAAGTTCTTTTATTACTGAAAATTTCCGTTCCTCTCCTGAGATCATTAATCTGTATAATTTCCTTTCAACTTAATTTTTGCTTACACACAAAAGATTGTTAATTACACCTAGAACATTTGACATAAAAGAAAGGTTTTTATACATTGTAGAATCTCTGTTGATAATAATAATAATAAATAATAATAATAAAAATAATAAAATAATAATAATAATAATAATAATAATAATAATAATAATAATAATAATAATAATAATAATAAAGCAATGACACAACAACAAATTACGACATCAATTTCACAGGATCAAAGGTAACAACAACAAAAAATACAACAGCTTCATGAACAATTCAAAGCAAATCAGCATTAACAACAGTATAATAGGATGACGACCTCCTGCGGCAGTATAAGTCTAACAACAGCTGCAGTAACCTTAGCAAAATAAACAACAACATCTCATGGCCGGCAAATACAACAACATCAGCGACAACAGCGATGCAGGAAGTGAAGTTTAGGAAGAAGGAAGAGCAACAACAACAAGAGAAAGGTTGGTCCAGAAGCAACATCCAGAATCATCGAATTCCATCGTCAAGGTCACCATCCAATGTATTGTGTCACCATCAAACATTTTCCCTTTTTAGTTTTCTGTAAAAGAAAACTGTTGAGATGGCTTTGTCTGTCCGTCCGCACTTTTATCTGTCCGTCACTTTTTTGTGCACTTTTTCTGTCCTCACTTTTTGATCTTAAAAACTACTGAGGCTAGAGGGCTGCAAATTGGTATGTTGATCATCCACCCTCCAATCATCAAACATACCTGATTGCAGCCCTCTAGCCTCAGTAGTTTTTATTTTATTTGAGGTTAAAGTTAGCCATAATTGTGCATCGGCCAACGATATAGGTTAGGCCACCACCGGCCAGTGGTTAAAGATTCATGGGCCGCAGCTCATACAGCATTACACCGGGACCACCGAAAGACAGATCTATTTTCGGTAGCCTTGACTAAACGCTGTACAGAAAACTCGACTGCGCCGATGAAACTTCGGCACATTTTTTTATTGTTTGCTTACTTTTTTCCTTAATTACCCGTACCTATGCGAATCTAATCTGGCGAAAAGATCAGTTATCGCTGGTTATGCATCGCACCAATGACTGATTATCTTGTGCTTGGCGTTCGTGCTTACACAGTTGAATGCGTCCACGTGCAATAACACAGGATGGTTACAATGCATAATCTTCGCTCAGAATGCAAGGCGGAACAGAACACTCTTCTTCTCTCCTACCTACTGATCCATTCATGTGTATGTCTGAATTGTAGACACATACATATATATATATATATATATATATATATATATATATATATATATATATATATATATATATATATATATATATATATATATATATATATATATATATATATATATATATATATATATATAACCATGCAGAGCAATCTTTTAATTTGTTAAACGCTTAAATAATCTCATTTTTATTTCTTTATTATTTATCGTCTCTTCTGACCCCTGAAATTACTACTGATATCAGTTTATAGAAACCACAGTCTAAGAAATACCATTTTCTCACTGTCTCGCAAAATCTCACTCTCTCTCTCTCTCTCTCTCTCTCTCTCTCTCTCTCTCTACTCAGAACGACCTTCAAGAAGTACAACGTTCTTCTAGCAGTAAAAATAATCGTTTTTATGGTCCCTTTTAGTCACAAATCGTATCCCACTGGTATAAAAAAAAAAAGGCTCAGTCAACATCCATATCTCCGCCTATAATTAGACTGCACTGGTCCTTGTCTGATGTATAGGTGATATGTGGGGCCATTCATCACTTCCCACAAATTTCTTATTTTTGTAACTTTTTCATTCTCAGAAACAACCCACGGATTCAATTTTTTGTCACTGAGACAATGTTCCATCTTGTTTCTGGTGCAGCTTTTGTTTTTAATGTTACAAAAAAATTCAGGTATAGACATCATTCTACCCTTAGCGGTAGAGATATTAAGAACCGATAAAAGAACGAAGCCATAATAATAATTTTTTTTTTTGGGGGGAGGGGAGTTTGAATTCAAGATATGAACATACGAGTGTAATCTCTTTCTTAGGGGTTAAACCTTATTTAACCCTTCCACTTTAATTCTGATTTCTGACTTTTATGTTGCCCGTTCCATTAGTCTATGCATTACAAAAAAAAAAAGAAAAAAAATTCTCTTCACTTTCAAAATTTCGGAAGCACTTTTAAGAAAGCAATCTATTAAAATTACACTAAGCAATCTATTAAATTTATTCTTGGAGTTTAAAAAATTCCATACATAATAGGTCACTGTGCTTACAGCCCAGCGATTAAACTTCATACCACATCTGGGGGACCGTCAACGCTCGACTGAGTTTTGTAAAACTTTAAGACGTCTCTGGAGAAGATGAAAGTTTCCGTGGTCCCGAGAGCTGATTCGCTCGAATGGGAGGAGCAATAAAAATATGAAGACATCGCCTTTGATAGAGAGGCAGGAGGAATCACAGCACTGGCATAAGAAAGAAGGCGAAAGAATATTGAGTGGCTGGAGTGGCTTAGATTGGCCAAGCGCTGGGACCTATGAGGTCATTCAGCGCTGAAAGGGAAATTGACAGTAAGAAGGTTTGAAAGGTGTAAGAAGAGGAAAACCTCACAGATACACTGTGAAACAATTGTTAGAGAGGGTGTGTCAGGCTGAAGGAAGAGAATATAAACGGAGGTACAGAAAAAGGAATGAAAGAGGTTGCAGCTAGGGGTCGAAGGGGCACTGCAAAGAACCTCAAGTAATGCCTACGGTGCATCATGTGAGGTGCACTAACGTCGCTACCCGTCTAAGGGGCTTAAAATCCACCTTTAAAGGTCTCAGGTCTCATTGTAACGCGATGCTCTACAGGCCAGAGTTCTAAAAGTCTGTTACAAGCACTGACTTTCAGAACATGACTGCCACCCCACACGCCCAGCTCTGATTTTCAAATCTTTTGATATTTTTCACTCACTCGCTCTGACACGTCGTTGTGACCCATTTCCATCCACTACACCAAGTACTGCATGTCTCCATTAGATGGCTTTTGCTATGAGGTTATCAACCGCCAATCCAGTTCTGTTTTTGGGATGGATTATTTTAATCTCTTTTAACAGTTGCAATTCTCATGCCAAATCTGTTTTCATTTCAATAAACTTGACTGGACGTGAAAGGGAGCGTTATTAGATATCACAGGTAATATCCACAAAATATTAATGAAATTCTGCTGCTACAATTACTGGTAATACCACCACCACCACCACTACACTAATACTACTACTACTACTACTGCATTTCCAAATTTTGTTTTTAATATTCAATGCAGGCCAAGCCACTGAAGCATAACTAAACGCAAAGACACAAGAATTTCGCATCTTCAGGAAATTAATTAATGCCCATTAAAATGCCCAATAAAATGCAATGCCAAATTACAGGCAACCCGAAATCAAGAGACCGTGCTATTATAAGAGCACCTTAATTTAGAAGAAGAAGAAGGAGAAGAAGAAGAAGAAGAGGAGGAGGAGGAGGAAGAGGAGGAGGGAGGCAGCAGTATCAATGCATGATCCCACAATCACAAGCCAAATCACGTAAGTGCCAAGGCTAAACAGTACTCATTTTCCTACAGGGTGAACAGAAAAGGTTTCAGGGGTGATATAAATGGATATAATCTCGTTCTTCTTTTCATCTGTAAACAACTGATGAGAAATAATAAAACGGATACAAAATGCTGAACATATCGACATCAGGGATACAAAATGGCATATTCTCCTCAATTTTACATCGAAGTAAACAATAAATGGTAAAGCCAGTTCTCCTTTTACATGGTAAGGCAAACTATTGATGAAAACTAAGAAAATAGGATACAAAATGCCGAATACTATCAAAACTATTTTATAATTCTACACCGTGTTTTCTTTCATTCTTACGTAACTTCAGTTAAGGAGTTATATAAGACTATTAATGAGGAAAAAAAGACTTAAAACTTTCCCAAATCATTTACAAAAAAGAAACAAAAAAATACAGAAAAAAAATGTTTCTCGCATCATTAACTCTGCAGGAGCAGCACTTGCATAAGGACATTAATTGCAATGTCCTGTTCCGGATAAAATCAAAGGGTTGAAGCCTCCTAATTATCACATGTCTTCCAATTATAGCTTTCTAAACTGGGACCTCAACAACAATAGCGTTCGGAAAAAAAAAAAAAAAGATAAATTCTTGATGGTATCGGAGTCACAGTTCACTAATGATGGAACTAAAAGGGCGCACGATGACATTCTTAAATTTTTTTTTTTTTTTTTGCTAATGAGAGTATTACAAGAATACAGTCATCCCCACCCTAATCACATTATGAGCAATCCGGCTAGAATGCCTGGGAGTCCTATCCCCAGAACTAGACCCCCTAATAGGTTTCGTAAACATTTTTCTACGTCAGAATTTGAAATCTGAAATAGGATAGAAATAAGGTGTCCTTTCAAATCTAAGCTTCCATATACACTTGCCAGTAATCCTGTCCTCACTTTATTTATTGAGTTATCAAGAAGGATAAGAACTTATTTCGTTTCTATGACATTTCTTGAATTTTATTTTTCTATTATCTTTTATATGGAAACCTTGACGGCCAGACTTCCAGAGATGACTTACTTTATTTGAGGAAAAATAAAATAAAAATGAAAAGCTGAAACTGCGTCGTTTTGCTTTAACCAAGAAACACATGTACAACGCCAGAGAGAGAGAGAGAGAGAGAGAGAGAGAGAGAGAGAGAGAGAGAGAGAGAGAGAGAGAGACTTTCAGATAAAGCGGCGACGAAAGTTTATTGCAAAAGGGTATACCAGAGCGGTTGAGTTTTTCGTTATAAACTAATTGCGGTAAGTCAATAGGATAAACAGTGTTCATTCACGCATGCATCTTTTCTTGTTATAAAAATACTTGACGAATATGGAATAAAGAGAATTACCCCACAGATTGCTAAATACCTTGATACACGTACACGCATATCCTCGTATATACTAATATACATATACACATAGACATATATATATATATATATATATATATATATATATATATATATATATATATATATATATATATATATATATATATAGAGAGAGAGAGAGAGAGAGAGAGAGAGAGAGAGAGAGAGAGAGAGAGAGAGAGAGAGAGAACATTACCTAGCTCCATTAATTGGCAGAGAAACCAACTTCGAATTATATTCCTGTAACTGGTGTTAAGCCATCCAAGGACTTAAGAGATTAAACTCTCCTGCAGAGGGCACATAACCTGAGCCATACCGTTACCAGTGATGACAGTACTTGAAATAACTTGTGCAAAATTGAAGGCCAAGACAAGGCTACTTGAATCAATAAACATGTGAACCATTATCATATACACAGTAAAGAAACATTTTCATATGGAATATGTTTCAAAGGAATGTGGAATACGTGAAGTGAGCTTCCACACACTAGAATGACCGCAGCAACTGAATAACAAATATATAAGATAAAACCAAATTGATATATACATAAACAATTACCAAATAAAGTGAGGAACTGATGCAGGGATTTGTTAATTCTTAAAAATAAATTCATATATATATATATATATATATATATATATATATATTTGTTATATATGTATATAAAAATATATATATATATATATATATATATATATATATATATATATATATATATATATATATATATATATATACACACATACAGGAAAGGTTACAAGCTTTCTAGGACTAACAGTCCTCGTTGTCAAGTATCCGTATTCTATGGATACTTGGCAGTGAGGACTGTCAGTCCTAGAAAGCTTGTAACTTTCCTGATTAAATATCTCCGCTAGATACCATCCAGTTTTAATGAGGTCCTTTTAGTAGGACTAATATATATATATATATATATATATAATATATATATATATATATATATATATATATATATATATATATATATATATATATATATATATATATATATATATATATATATATATATATATATATATATATATATATATATATATATATATATATATATATATATATATATATATAAAACACAGCTAATGGGATGGGGAAACCAGTGCTTCATTATGCAACCATCTTGACTTGAAAGATGAATATCCTCTACTTTTTCCTAAAACAAACGCTTGATATATATCATTATATATACAAGACAATATCAACAGGCAGAGAAACGTATAATAATCCCTAGAAAAAAACAGGTAAAAATTACGCCGAAGTTTCCCGGCGCAATCGAGTTTTCTGCGCAGCTCATAATCAAAGCCACCGGAAATAGATCTATCTTTCGGTGGTCTCGGTATAATACTCTATGAGCCGCGGCCCATGAAACTTTAATTACGGCCCGGTGGTGGCCTTCCCTATATTGTTGCCAGAAGCACGATTATGACTAACTTTAACCTTTAATCAAATAAAAACTATTGACGCTAGAGGGCTGCAATTTGGTATGTTAGATGATTGGAGGGGGGATGATCAACATACCAATTTGCAGCCCTCTAGCCTTGGTAGTTTTATTTTAAGATCTGTTTTTAAGATCTGAGAGCGGACAGACAGACAGACAGAAAACTAAAAATGAAATTACGTGACAGTTTACATCTAACCATTGAAAAATACACCTCATTCAAATGAATCCACCCTCGTACGAAAGGGTTATGTATAAATTTTTGAAGTCGGATAACTCAAAAAATATTTTGCGTCTGAAATGTCCTGATTTCTGGGACAGAGGAGTGCTTGACAATGGACCTGCTTTGCATCTGAATATCTAACGTTTATCAAATCCTGTGCATTTGATTACGTAGTTCGAGATTTATATTGCACAAAATAAAGTCACGTAGTTCAAAATTTATCTTGTACAAAACAAATTAAAGTAGTTCAAAATCTATCTTGTACAAAATAAAGTTACGTAGCTCAAAATTTATCTTGTACAAAATAAATTTACGTAGTTCAAAATTTATCTTGTACAAAAATAAACTTATGTAGTCGAAAATTTATTTTATAAAATATAAAATTTCCACAGTTCAAAATTTATCTTGTACAAATTAAGCTAAATCTCGAAGATAGTCTTTGACTAGCTCTTTGAACATTAGGGCAATAATCCTTTAACCCGGATAAATTTCCACAGATCCACATTAATTCTCTCCGGAGACTAAGTAAGAAGATACAAATTCATAGTGTCATCCGTCATGGGTCGCAAGTTCGTTCCAACAAGCGGACGCCGTATCATTACGCAGTGATTTAAAAGGATTGCTTACAACCAGTTACAATTGAGCCATCCGCACCTTACCGGATCTTCAACCCCCGATGTTAAGCATTGTCATTGTGTCTCGGTTTCAACAAAGCAAGTAACTATCCGTGACGTTCTTTTTCTCCCCATCTTCCGCACCGTTTGCTGAATACTCATTATTTTTCCCTTGACGCCAATTTACCATTTCAGTGTAAATGATCTATCCATAGAAGGATTTTGCTCATACTGTTGTTTAGCTTTTCACCATTCTAGGAAGGTCTTCATGCCGCTCTCGAACGGAATATCTTTTTCTTTCCGAAGCAATGCACATGTCCTTTCTCTTGTTGGTCTTTATAGCCACTTATTAGCTGGTCTCGACAGACTTTTGTTTTATTGATTCATACCTTTTAACATGAACGGGTCTCTGCAACTCATTATTTCATTCCTGGGGTCTCTGAGTCCAAATATTTTGACGCGGGAGGAATAAAATGCAGCCCGGGTCTTTGGCCTCTATTTGCAATTAAAAAACATAATTGGTAACCGGGCCTTTTAAAGATGCCATATGGTGAGTTTTCCATTATTTACAACATACCCTTCGCTTTGGGGGTGTGTGGTTACGAGTATGGAGGTGGAGGAAAGGAGAAGGGGAAGGTCAAAGTTCAGATGGAAGGATAAAATAGCAAATGAATGAGGGAGAAAATTTTAAGAAATCAGGATGAGTTGGGCAGAGGAAGATGGAGAGGGCTGATGAGAAACAGCGACCCCTACACAGAATTAGGCAAAGCTGAAGTCAAAGTAGACAAAGTGTACAAAGAACTACGCAACCTTTAACCTTTGAATCTTTTATTATGAGATTATTCTCCGGTTATTTTCCAGTTTCCATTTTCTCCGAAATTTACAATTCACGATTATTATTATTATTATTATTATTATTATTATTATTATTATTATTATTATTATTATTATTATTATTATTATTTTAGATTTAACCTTATAATAACTATTATCCAGAACATTTTCAGAAACTACCTACTCTTCACACTGCCTTATGATATTACTATCAATATTTTACGTCACCTTATCCTAATAATTTTCTGAATATACTATGCTAATTTACACTAATGATGGGAAATCCATGTATGATTGTTTAAAATCTTTTATTTTCATTGAAGCTTATCTCTGTATGTTTACAGTTCACTGTAACGATTCTGAAATATCTGTTCCTTAAACCGGATATGCATAGGAGGAAATCTTGCATTATTTTTTCTTTTGTCTGTTCGTCGATCTTTGAAAGATTCACCATCAGATCTGTTATACAGATTAATCAATTACTAAAAAGTGAAAAGAAGAAAAACAAATAAACAAATGACTGGCACCTTCAAGATGTAAATGGTCGGTAATATGTGTAGCCTCAAAGGACACCTCTCTCTCTCTCTCTCTCTCTCTCTCTCTCTCTCTCTCTCTCTCTCTCTCTCTCTCTCTCTCTCTCTCTCTCTCTCATTATCTTGCCGTTTATTCTAGGCAGTCCTGTTTATTTTTTCTTAATACGCAGAGACACATTCAAGACTCAAGAAGAGAGCTCCGGAATGGCTTGCATTCGATATTAGTGGTGCGGACTTCAAAGTGAATCTAAAAAAGAAGAAGAAGAAGAAGAAGAAGAAGAAGAAGAAGAAGAAGAAGAAGAAGAAGAAGAATTGAATGTAAAAGTGTAGGCGTACATCTGCAGGTGATGAAAAGACTGTCCAAAACCCCGGGTGAATGAACATTCTCTTGAAACAAGAATCTACACCGAAGGCTTTCGTCTTTTTGGTTTCTGTAAAAGAAAACTATTGTGCCGGCTTTGTCTGTCCGTCCGCAATTTTTTCTGTACATACTTTTCCTGTCCTCCCTTAAATCTTAAAAACTACTGAGGCTAGAGGGCTGCAAATTGGTAAGTTGATCATCCACCCTCCAATCGTCAAACATACCAAATTGCAGCTCTCTATCACCAGTAGTTTTTATTTTATTTAAGGTTAAAGTTAACCATAATCGTTCGTCTGGCAACGATATAGGCCATGCCACCATCAGGCCGTGATTAAAGTTTCATGAGCCACGGCTCATACAGCATTATACTGAGACCACTGAAAGACAGATCTATTTTTGGTGGCTCTGATTATACGATGTACAGAAAATTCGATTGCGGCGCATTTTTTCCTTTTTTTATTCCTGACATTCGGAGAGAACGTTTTTGTATACACCTGTTTGTTAATGGAGCCTCGGAGGAGAAAATTCAATCCCGGTCTGTAATCGAGTCCTTTTTCCAAACAGGTTCACGAATATTCAGATGGCACTCCACGTTAATGAGGTTTTCCATTATAGGCCGAAATATGAAATCTACATCAAAAAGAGCCGGTGACAGTTCCAAAGTAACTGTACCTGGCGATTAAACGTAATTAGTCTCGTTATTGGATACATTTTCTTTTTTTAATTACTATTCATAATGATTATAAATCTATATGAAACAGACCACAAAAATTCAAATGGCTCCATTAAGAAAGCTTGCATGAAATGCCCCATTAACGCAAAAAAGAAACGAAGGATTGAACAGGTATTTATAAAATAAAGCAAGTAATTAAAAATCAAGAGACTAAATTCCCCTATTTTGTTTCTCTTCATTTTTGATTAATTAATTTGTTTATTCATATTTATTTACTACTTCCTTTTTTGCAATACTCTGAAATATCCCTATATTGTTTCTTTTGATTTTTAATAAGTTAATTTTTATTCATATTTGCTTACTCTTTATTTTTTCTTTTATCCACTACCTTGAAATACCCTCTCTGTTTCAGGGGTATTTCAAGGTAGTGGAAATAAGAAAAAAATAAAGTAAGCAAATGTGAATTAGAAAATTACTACAAATAAATGAAGAGAAAGAGAAATAGTGGTATTTCAAGGTAGTGCAAAAAAAAAAAAAATAGTAATCAAGTATGAATAAATTAAAGAATAATAACAAATAGAGAAAAAATAGTAGTATTTCAAGGTAGTGCAAAAAGAGAAAATGTCAAAAAACACCAATAAAAATCAGTTAATTTAAAAGTCACAAAAGAAACAAAATAGTGGTATTTGAAGGCAGTGCCAAAAGAAAAAAAGGCGTAAACAAAGAAAACAAGTAAAGAATACGCCGCCGAAGTTTCTTCGGCGCAATCGAGTTTTCTGAACAGCCGCTACAGCGTATAATCAAGGCCACCGAAAACAGATCTAACTTTCGGTGGTCTCGGTATTATGCTGTATGAGCCGCTCCTCATGAAACTTTAACCACGGCACGGTGGTGGCCTATCCTATATCGTTGCCAGAGGGACGATTATGGCTAACTTTAACCTTAAACAAAATAAAAACTACTGAGGCCAGAGGGCTGCAATTTAGTATGTCTGATGATTGGATGGTGGATGATTAACATACCAATTTACAGCCCTCTAGCCTCAGTAGTCTTTAAGATCTGAGGGCGGACAGAAAAAGTGCAGACACAAAAAGCGCGGACGGACAGGCAAAGCCGGCACAACAGTTTTCTTTTACAGAAAACTAAAAGTAAACAAATAAATTTTAAAAAATCAATTATTTAAAAGTAAAGAGAAACAAAATAGAGATATTTCAAGGTAGAGCCAAAGAGAATAAAAACTAAAACAGTATCAATACAAAAATAATGATTTAAAAGTAAAGAAAAACAAAACGGGGGTATTTCAAGGCACTGCTGTTAAGTTTGAAGAGACACTCCCTTTAACAGCTTGAAGAGACACTCCCAAGGCCCAAAAGACAGCGAAGCTCTGCTGATTCATCGGACTGTTATAATCGAGTCCTCCCTAAGCCTAAGATCAATCCGGATACGTAAAACTCTCGAACTCTGGGGCCCAGATGCAACTTCGACCCGGGATCAAAATGTTTGGCAACTTGAACTGGGATTCCAGTTATATTATGTCCCCAGAACGAGAATGCGATGAAGCGCAGCCGAAAACAGACGCTCTGTCAGAGGTCGTTTGGGATGACTTTGGTTTGCTGCAGACTCAAAGGACCAGTCAGTGAATCAATATCATCCCCGTATGACTTATTACTTAATGGTAGTTACAGTGGCTTTAAAGTTCTAATTTCACTTTGCGATCTGATACTATTATCTAAAATGTAAGGGATTCGGTATGTCTATATATTCATTGTGATGGTGATGTGGTTGGGATAACATTTACATACACACACACATATAATAATAAATATAAATATAAATATAAATATAAATATATATATATATATATATATATATATATATATATATATATATATATATTTATATGTATAGTATGTGTGTTCCTTGATACATCATTATATTGTTAAATCTTATGTGATATACATCGTCTCCTTATTAGCAGTTCTATTTCTTGAAGCAAAATAAGAGACACAGGGTAATATATATATATATATATATATATATATATATATATATATATATATATATATATATATATATATATAGATAGATACACATATATATATGAATATATATTCCACATGACAGAAACATATACAGCAAATATGAACACTGAAATATTTGCCTAAGAGTAATATTTTTGTTTCTCAAAAAGCGTCCCTTTTCCAAACACCTGCTTCCACTGAGAGGCAGAGTTATGAAAAGGCATGACAATCACGAAGACGGTGAATCTCGCTTTTCCATTTGCGACAGGAATGAAACGACGGTTTGCAGTAAACGGAAAGAAAAACTATTCATTTTAAATATTAAATATGAAGAGAAAGACTAAAAATGTGGTATCTGAGTAATATCGACAGAGGGCATTTCGCTTTTTAGTTTTTAAGTACGAACTTTTTTCCCTCCGCCCTCAGATCTTAAAAACTACTGAGGCTAGAGGGATACAAATTGGTATGTTGATCAACCACCCTCCAATCATCAAACACACCAAAACGCAGCTCTCTAGCCTCAGTAGTTTTAATTTTATTTAAGGTTAAGGTTAGCCATAATCGTGCTTCTGGCAACGCAACAACACAGGCCACCACGGCTGGCTGAGAGTTTCATGGACCGCGGCTCATACAGCATTATACCGAGACCACCGAAAGATAGATCTATTTTCGGTGGCCTGGATTATACGCTTTACAGAAAACTCGATTGCGCCGAAGAAACTTCGGCGCATTTTTTACTTGACCGATGTTTTGCCCAATGTTTTGCCAATGATAACTTTTCAAGAAATTGCATATTAAGGCGCTGAGTACCTTTCAGAGTTTTTATCGAAATTAAACGTTATTCTGCAGTTTTTTTTATTAAAAAGAACAAGATTCACTTTCAAAATTGAGCGCCAAATTCAGAAATGAGCATTCCTGCATTTATTTTCCAATTGATATTCAAGTCCGTTGTCCCCCTAGTTCTGCCATTAAGACCCTAAACCCCGAGTGCAAAAAGGAATAATCAATTAATGTTATGAGACTTCCCAGCTAAGCGTGAGGGGAAGCATAATTCTCCAATTTACTTCACACAAAAGACATTATCTTCAAGCAAAAAGATCTACTAGAAGGGGATATTAATTGTCCGGCTGCTCCTTCTACTTCCTCGATATTTCCTAAGCTAGATCAAGAAGGACTTGTATAATCCCCTTAATCTTTTATATAAAAGTAATGATATACCCATGTTCATTTAGCTTATCATCTATGGAAGCAACATTCGGAAACGCGTTAGAAAATATAATCTATGAGATCAAGAGTAAAGTAGATATTATTTGGAAAAAAAGGAAACAAATATGAACCATCTGCTGAACAAATGGTAAAAAAGTGCACAAGGAAGCAACGCTATCTTATATAAATTAGGGAGTGAATCAAATTAGAAGCAATTAATAAATGACCGTTTCATTTATGAACAACTTATACATTACAATTATGCTTTATGAAACACCGGTGCTCACAATCATCTTATATTTGCCAAATTTTGCACCAGGAGACGTGTTCACACTATCTCTTTTTAAAGAATGATAATTGATATAAATTGAAAAAGATTACTATTATTGCAAATCTGTTTACTAATTTCCTTATCGACATAGCTGGGCTTTCACTCACATTTCGTATAGAAAACCAGTCTACAATAAAAGCACTTTGTCAATATTACTAAAATAAAAAAAAATACAAACATTATTAAGGTCAAGTAGTTATTCTTCCAAGACTGTTTTCTTGATCGAATTTTTACTCTTATATTCCATATTCAAAACTACTAGTTTTCTCTTTTTCCTTCTTTGTTTATTGCAAACCTTCGGTAGGTTCTGCCACAAATGCATAAGAATCACCTCATTAGGAAGCTCCAATCATTACTGTAAAATCTACAAGCATCCACCAATTCACATTCAATTCCTGACTCATTTCTTAATCCTGTTACTTTGTACCTACATCACCTATCAATCTATTCAAAAAGATATTTGACAAACCACTTTCCCACCAAACTTGTTACTCTCCATCTACTTAATATAATCAACCTTCAATTCCTCCATTAAAAAAAGGTTAAAGTTCTCTTGGGCCTCGCAAGGTTTATAGGGCCGTAGTTGAACTCCGGTTTCTTAGGCTGACAGCCAGCGGGGGAAAAGTCCCGATGCCTAAGACACGTGGCCAGTGTGTCACTAGGACCACTGTTTAACCCCCCAACCCGAGGGCTGGTGTTTATTTTCTAACTAACCCTTTCGGGTTTTCAGACCGCTAGGTTGGCGGGCCACCGGATTTATGGAATGGCGCCATCCCTAAGCCACCAGTGAGCAGTGGGATTTGAACCCCGGTCCTCTCGACTGGTAGGCAAGAATCTTACCACTACGTCGCCACGGCAACAAATTCCACCATTAGGAACTTTAAATCACTCTTGGCAATTAATCTTTTGCTCCATACATCCACAACTGCCTACACATTGCCTCTCTATTGAGTTGGTCATAAGATTTTTCTATGTCCCTTTGTACTTTACAGTTATACCCCTGTAATTCTCGCAGCCATCTTTATGACTTGTACCTTTGTATGCAAAATAATTTCTCCTGTAATTCTCGCAGCCATCTTTGTGACTTGTACCTTTGTATGCAAAATAATTTCTCTCGCCTGTCCATTCAGAACATTTTCCTTATCTAGACATACCGTAAACACCCTGGTATCTCATTTGCATGTATATATGTAAAGCTATCTCTCTCTCTCTCTCTTTCTCTCTCTCTCTCTCTCTGTCTCTGTCTCTCTCTCTCTCTCTCTCTCTCTCTCTCTCTCTCTCTCTCTCTCTCTCTCTATATATATATATATATATATATATATATATATATATATATATATATATATATATATATATATACATACATATATCTATCTATGGAACTAATAAACATAAATGGAACTAATAAACACGTGTTTAACAGAAATAAATTTCTGACTCACATCGGGATCGGACCCCAGTCTCTTAAATGAAAGGCAAGGGGCAGCGCCCTCGCCTTTCATTTGATCCCAATGTGAGTCAGAAATTTATACTGTATATATATATATATATATATATATATATATATATATATATATATATATATATATATATATATATATATATATATGTGTGTGTGTGTGTGTGTGTGTACATATATGCATTTATATATATAATATATATATATATATATATATATATATATATATATATATATATATATATATATATATGTCTGTGTGTGTATACACATAGATTTACATGCGTAGAGCGGATGTTAATACCTGAATACCCTTGAGACATTATCAGATAACACTGAACATAGATGCATTGAAATTAGTCGGTTATGATAGACAATACTTCAAATAAAAAAATTCGTTGTGCACGAAAAAATCAGAACCATAAAAATGGCCAACAATGCCACAAGTCTGAAGCAATAATCGGAACCACAGAAGGCAATAATTAAAAATACAATAAAACAAATCAAACATAAAAGAGGAAATTACGCGCTTACTAGCAAGTGGAGAAATCATGAAGCGGACCACATAACGACACGGAAGGGAAAAAGAACAACATGAATCACAGACCCAATTTTCGTATCATTCTCTTTGTGGACTGCGGTATGTTCGGCAAGTCCTGGCGATTAATGTTAAGAAATTGCTCTTGGCCGTTTTACGTAAGCACTGCGAATTACAAACTCGCGTGATTCTGCGACGTCCACCAACCGCAGTATCACTTGAAAAAGAAATTGACCCGAGCTGGATTTTTCCTCCCCTACGATGATAAATATCCGGCAGATGTAAACAAAGATAAATAAGAGCAATTGGACGTGTAACTCTTCTCTTTCTGAAGGACGCAATAAGAAAAAAGGGTTATCAAACATCAAAGGAAAAGTTGGAGGGAGGAACAAAAGGTAGGCGAAGACATAATTCTGTGTTGTCTGACAAAGATGAAAGGAATATTTTCTCCAGAGAGTTACAGATTAATAGAATGCGACGTAAAGGAATATAAGAATATAAATAAGCTCAGCGGGAAAACAGGAACAATTATATAATCATGTCCAATGTAAACGGCAGGGGAGCAATTGAAGGAAAAATTACGTAACCACAACAAAGTGGAAGAAAATTTGAAGAGCTCTTTCATGATTCTCTTGAATGTTGTTGATAAATGAGAGACTGGAAACCATGTGGGAATTATGGTGCGTTCATTAGCAAAAGAGTTATAAGTGTCTGGAAAAAGAAAAGGATCATACCAGGATTTTAGGAATTGACTTTCTCTACGAATTAAAATTTTAGCAAGTTAGTGTTTGAGTGTGTATTATAATGAAAGTAATGAAAACGAAATATGTTTAAGGGAAATTCTAGATCAGAATAGATAAACTGTTCTTCTGCCAGTAAGGAATTCTTTGTTTATAAATGGGAAGATGTGCAGTACATAAAATGTTGACTTAAAAGCCTTATAAGACCTGGAATATGATGAACATGCTTCATAATATCCCTTTTCTATTTTAGAGGGATAACACTGATTTTTGCTCAGAAAAAAAAAACAAGTATAAAATGCGCCGAAGTTTCTTCAGCGCAATCGAGTTCTCTGTACATCGTATAATCAAGGCCAGCGAAAATAGATCTATCTTTCGCTGGTCTCGATATAATGCTGTATGAGCCGCGGCCCATGAAACCGCCCGGTGGTGGCATGGCCCATATTGTTGCTAGAAGCACGATTTTTTGGTTAATTTTAACCTTAAATAAAATAAAAATTACTGAGGTTAGAGGGCTGCAATTTGTTATGTTTCATGATTGGAGGGTGGATGATCAACATACCAATTTGCAGCCCTCTAGCCTCAATAGTTTTTAAGATCTGAGGGCGGGCATAAAAAGCGCGGACAGAAAAAAGTGCGGACGGATAGACAAAACCGGCACAATAGCTTTCTTTTCAGAAAACTAAGAACTGATAAAACGAATAATAACGAAATTACCCTCTACTTAAAAAACCGAGAACTCACGACCGTTATACGCAGTACATTGTTGTTACGTAACACCCACTCCCCATCCTTTGTAGACGAGCATTCCTTGCCCCTAATAGACTTCCGCCCATCTGGCTAATCTTATTCCCGTGATTCCTACGGGGAATTTGGTAGTTCCCTTCAGCATCTGACAGGAGCTTCCCATTGCTTTAACCGCCACAGTGACGACCAGTCTATTCCATTCCTCAAATTCGAGCAATCACCCGCTCCAGCCTTTCAGAAAATCGTTATACTCGAGTTGGGAACGCGGGCGCGTCGAAGACGATACGTCACGGTCGATTGGTCGCCTTGTGATCACTTCCATTTGTCTGCAATTTCACGTGGCCATTCTCGCATTGTTTTCGATGTTCCTTCTTTATTGGCTCATTTTTCTCTGCTGCCACTTTTTTCTTCTTCACAGAGAAAGGATGGTTATTTTATCCTTTATCTATAAATGTAGTGTGTGTTATTTCAGATACCTATATTATTTCCAAGGGGTCACATACAGGAAATTTCGAATTATAATCCAATACTTCATCCTACTTTTAAATTACATTCTGTTATCTTCTCTAACCCTCATTTTTATATTATGAGAAGCACATATATTTAGTTTTATATCTTTACAACATGTGTAAAAATAATTTTGGGTCTACATAGGAAAAGAAAACATATCAAAGAAATGAATGACTGATTAACTGACCGATGGCATATAAATCTGAATTATGACGTTTAAAAACCTGCTACGTAAAAAGAGGTTAAATAATAAATAAAACTGGAATTATAAACAGTCAACTAGGAAACCAAAAGATAACAGCGGTCTAGGGTAAAACTGAAGCCCGTTTACGATTGAGAAAGGAATGATTTTATAACTCAAAAATAATAACAGGCACTAGCGGATGGGGGGAGGGGGGACCTGGGCACGCAACCCCCATGAAAAATAATGGCAAAATAATAATATTGAAGATTTAGATGATAACAACAAAAATGAGAAATATAAAAATGGGGAGAAAATAAAAAAATCTATTATTGAAATAATAAAATTTTGATAAAAATAACAATAATAATAATGATAACAATAATCTTAATGATATTTTATATATATATATATATATATATATATATATATATATATATATATATATATATATATATATATATATAAGTAACTCATATATATAAATATATATGAAAATTGGTGGCCCCTCGTGAAATGTTTCTGGATCCGCTAGTGCCAACAGGCATGGAACAAAACTAGAAGTTAAAAAAAAAATACCATGTATGTATGAGAAAAACAGTTAGATATTCAGCTGAGGTAATAGCAAATAAAGAGGATACATTCAAGGCTGAATAATCGAACGGATAACTGTAAGCACTTAAACACCCCATGAGAAAACTAAATAACTGAAATGGACATCATAATATGACAAAGAAAAATCAAGCATTTTAGCAGACATCGATGCTAACACTTAAATAATACCTAAATAATGCATCATTTGCCCAGTTATTTTAATGCCTGATGGATGGTTATAACCACAACTTACAGATAGATTTTAATTAATCCTCTTAATTTTTTATCATTACCACCATTATTAGTCGTGAGCATAAACAAACATACACAAAAACCTAAGACAAGGCCACTAATTAGCTATCCAAGCTCCACAAGATGGAATGCCAAAAGTACAAACCATAGCGAAGATAAAAGTAAAATAAAAATCAAATGAAGATAAATAAAGTAAGAAATTATTATGATCATTATTATTATTATCGCAAAACCCAACTCCCTGAACGTAGAATTTCTTCATCAAACAGCCGAGTTATATACTCTACACCTAAGGAATTTCTTCATTAAACAGCTGGGTTTTATACTCTACACAGTAGTTTACTTGTATTTTCTTTCGGGCATCCAAAAACCATTTATGAAAGATCAGCTTCTCCACCCCAACCTTCGTGAAAACATTTTTCCTCGGCACCAAATTCCGAGAACCTATTCGTCATCTCCCGGCTCTCATTTTGTTTCCCAAATCATTCTGGCGAAATTAAATCTCCCAAAAGATTTAAAGGGTCGAGATTCGTATCTAACGGCAAAATTCCCCAGCGTCCCTCTCTCTCTCTCTCTCTCTCTCTCTCTCTCTCTCTCTCTCTCTCTCTCTCTCTTCTTTTCATCTTCAGCGCCAGAGATGCTTACGAAGGCAGGATTCTTTTTAAGGCAATCTCGGCTATGCCAACACCACTCTCTGCCCACACATTCCTGCTCCCTATTCCTTTCCATCCTCATCCTATCTTTTATTATCGTAAGCCGGTTACCTAATCCTTCCCATCTACATCCTACTTTCATCATACTCCTACTGGCTAATTAAACAGCCTCGTGTTAATCGCTTTTACCATCCTCGTCCTCATATTATTCTATAATCGTACTCCTATATCCTACTCCTTCCCGCCCTCATCCTACTCTCTATATTCATATCCCTGCATCCTATTTCTTTCCATCCTCATCTAACTCGTTCTCGCTACCACCCTGTTCCTACCAGACTGTCCCAAACAGCAATTTAACGTCCAAAAAAAAAAAAAATTTTTATTTTAGAGAACAGTCCAAATATATATAAATTTTTATCATGATATATATATATATATATATATATATATATATATATATATATATATATGTGTGTGTGTGTGTGTGTATGTATTTATATATAGATGGATAGATAGAGAGATAGATAGAAATAATTTTTTATGAGTCTATAATCTTTTGTTGTTATGGCAACAGAATATGAATCAATAAATAGTTCCATCAAACACCACTGCTTAAAGTGCATGAGCAAACTGGTTACACGTACACCATGCATGTATATGCCTTCGCAAGAACAAGTGGGTATTACTGTCCCTCATCGAAACCAAACGTGAATGCCTAAGAACAAAGGAGACGGGTGGCTACTATAGGCTGTAAAGGTGAACCTACTTCCTTTCACAGGCAAGATAAACAAGCACAGATAAAGAGTGGGGCCATTGCGACTCTAGCTGGGACAGATTTGGAATTCCTTTCTGCCTGCCTAATGCATCCACAACTGACATTCTGATATTCCATAGCTTTTGATTAAATAGGCTTCCACAAGGCAACTGAGCTGCATCCTAAGTAAGGGAAGCTTACACACTGTATACCTTGTTCAAAGGTGTTCTGGATCCTGGAACACAAGGTAACTTCATTCTGTACTGCAACCGATGCTTTGTAACTGGATACAGGTCAGTCTCATGTTTATTTTCTGCTTCAGTGATCTAATGCTGCAACGCAGGTTGATAAAATAAGCAAGATGTCAATTAATGACTAGATAAAACACAACCAACTGCATGGATGAGTAAGAAAGGAACCTAGTTTAGAGGGGCGAGACAGAAGTGAGAAAACGGAACACAGTTGAAAACGAAAGGGAGATCCGCTCGTTTTTTTTTTTTTTTTTATACAGACTTGAGGTTTCTCTTTACATATCAGTTTACAAGAATTAATCATTAATATTAAGGGCCATTGGCATTATTTACTCTTATGGCGCAGAGACCGCGATGGTCCACGTTGCCTAAAACAAGACCGATCTTGCAAAAAGTGCGTTAATGGACTCCACTTTCTCGTATATGAATGAAAGAAGAAGTTATTCCAGAAATCATGAATTATAACCGACTCATACAATACAACCTGCTAAATGGACCTAATGACTGTCCAGAGTGAGTGAGTGAGTGAGGAAGATGAATAGAATAGAATAAAGAATTTAGGCCAAAGGCCAAGCACTGGGACCTATGAGGTCATTCAGCGATGAAAGGCAAATTGACTGTAAGAAGGTCTGAAAGGTTTAGCAGGAGGAAAACCTAGCAGGTCCACTATGAAACAATTGTTAGGGAGGATGGAAAGTCAGATGGAAAAGAGAATATGAACGGAAGTACAGTAAAAGGAATGAAAGGGACGCTGCAAAGACCCTTACGTAATGCCTACAGTGCACCACGTGAGGTGCACTGACTGTACTATCCCCCTACGGGAGAGGAAGATGAAATGCGCGAAGTGAATAGATAATTTCGCCATCCGGATGTGACTGGCATGAAAGTGTACATTCTGCTTGACCACAACGAGGGCAAGAGAACGGAGGCGGCATTCAATTAAACAACTCTCAACTACGATGCCCAATGTCATATCTATAAAGCAAACTGAGGGACGCAGCTTACGACAGATTTGAAGTGAATCTAAGTTGGAAGCAAGAGTTTTGTACTTTGCCAAGAATATTAGCAAGTGAAGAGCCCCTACGAATAAAAGAAAATACTTCATTCAAGGACGAGTAAGTTCCAGAATACATCTAAAGAAGCAGGTCTGAGGAAGCACCTGCCACGTCTTCAGAGGACACCCGAGCTTCTTAGGAGAAAACTTAGCCGGACGAATTATGTGATCCTTCCACGACAAGCAATGCCGGCCAGTTGTTTACTCTCATGTCATCTCTCTCTCTCTCTCTCTCTCTCTCTCTCTCTCTCTCTTTCACCAGAAGTTTTTGGCTCACCCTGTAAGAGATGTGCGCTTTGCAAAACCACTGGTTTAACGGATCCAGGACTAAAAAGGTTTAGGGTATATTTCTTTATTTTTCCAACATTTGACTCATCTTTTATATAAGGTTCAAATATAATGATGAAATTCTACGAACTTCTCCTTTAAACTTTTAATACAGTATCAGTGTGTGTCTGTGTGTGTGTGTGTGTGTGTGTGTGTGTGTGTGTGTGTACATATGGGAGTGTGTGGGGCACTTTTTCTACAGAAATACACTGCTTTCTTGAGGCTGTGAGCGACATTAATCTTTTTAAGAGCCTCCACGATTAAAAATATACAACTTGACAGAGAGAGAGAGAGAGAGAGAGAGAGAGAGAGAGAGAGAGAGAGAGAGAGAGAGTCTTATGAATGCCTTCATCCTGATGGTACAGGGTTTACCTCGTCGAGAACTTCCCATTTTAATAGTCCACATTTTGACAAAGTGATGAACACCCATTTCCGACGTTTTTTTCTCTGTCTCTCTCCTACCCAGCTGCGACCAACAACAACTGACTGCCAGCATCTAAGACCGTAATACAATGCTTAGGTCAATACGGGCATAGTACTTTATTTGGCAAACGTGCCTCTATAGGTCCTCCACGTTCTCCTCGACAACTGAAAACTGGTCCCTCAGTTTGAGAGCTGAGTGTCTAACCACTGCATCACGAGAAAGAAAAGACGAGTAAAAAATGCGCCGAAGTTTCTTCGGCGCATTCGAACTTTCCGTGCGGCCGCTACAGCTTATAATCAAAGCCACCGAAAAGAGATCTATCTTTAGGTGGTCTCGGTATAATTCTGTACGAGCCGCGGCCCATGAAACTTTAACCACTGCCCGGTGGCGGCCCATTCTATATCGTTGCTAGAAGCACGATTATGGTAAACTTTAACCCTAAATAAAATGAAAACTACAGAGGACAGAGGGCTGCAATTTGGTATGTTTGATGATCGGAGGGTGGATGATCAACATACCAATTTGCAGCCCTCTAGCCTCAGCAGTTTTTAAGATCTGATGGGTGACAGAAAAAAGTGCGGACGGACAGACAAAGCCAGCGCAACTGTTTTCTTTTACAGAAAACTAAAAACTAAGGCTCTGAAATGAGCAACAAGCCAAACATTTAAGGATAAATAATCGGACTGAAACATTTGAAATATCTGGACTGCTTCCTTTGATTCTACGAAAGCGGTAAAAAATATTTTGATAGCGCAGAAAGGATGTGCTGGAACATCTAAAGATTTTCGCCTAAAATTCCAAGACCTGAAGGTTTTATATTTAAAGATTTTGAGCTGTAATATAAATTCCATTAATGAAGACCAATATGTTTAACGCAGGTTTTACCTGTTCTTTATTTATTTCTCGTACATTTATTTTTGAGCTGTAATATAATTGCTACCTGGTAACATCCTACATTAATGAACGTCAAAGCAATATGTTTAACGCAGATTTAAGTTATGGAATACCTGTTCTTTTAAATTCATATTTCTCGTACATTTATTTTTGAGCTGTAATATAATTGCTACCTGGTAACATCCTACATTAATGAACGTCAGAGCAATATGTTTAACGCAGATTTAAGTTATGGAATACCTGTTCTTTTAAATTCATATTCCCTGCTGCTGTAAAGCCATTTTGATAGTATACATTACAGGTATTCCAAATTGACAAGAGTAGAGTATTTACAAAACCATGACCAAAGTAGGGTTTGGAACAAGCATGACACCCCTGCTTTATAAAGACCTCTCTCCAAAGAAACTTACATGAAACTCTAATGGTCTTGCAAGCATAAGTGGGTTCTAAAGACCTCACGATACCATCAGCGCACTGCAAGCCAGTTTGTTCTAAAACCTGAGAGCACTAGTGTATCCGAATTGTCTACAGTTAAGAATACAAGAGAGGGGCACGTGACAATTACGTTAATAATCTCTTTGATTAGACTGACAAAGCGAAGCATTTGTATTTTGAATACTTTATATGTAGGCCAGTAGGGAGAGACTGGCCCCGGTTGCAAATCCCTGAGATGTATGCTAGTATTGCAGCCCCAGTAAGGTTAGGTTAATTTCAAAGCCGTCTCGTAATTTTTTTGAAACATAATGAGATTATTTTCAAGGTTGGTTAGTTTTAAGATAGGTTTTTTGGAAAGGTCCCGGTACTCGGTTACCTTCGGGAAAATGTGCCCCGGTTAGGAATACTAACAGAATACTGTCCCAAACGTAAAGTGCGTTACAAATCTTACGTTATATCTAGCACAGCTTACGGTGCGTCCATACTCCAGTAAAACATGTCATAACCACATGTCAGAAACTTATCGCATACATATCACAAACAGGTTGAAAACAAATCAACAACAGGAGGTTCATGAGGAACCCATGGCAAATGCTGGATAATCGTACGAATCCCAGGTCAGGACTACCAATAAGTTGCCGACTTGTAATCAATATGTTTGTGATATGTGGGAGATATGTTACCGACGTGTGTTTCTGACACGTTTTATTGTGGTGTGGAAGACCACTTACAGTTATGGTGTTTATTCACGATGCTGAAAGGTCTTTCCCAGTAGTTAACCAGATCTGTTCAGATTATCCCATCTATTTTATGGGATATCTAAAATTTTTTGTGGGATTCACATTATAATTACACACTCACGTTTACTTATCATTGCTATAAAAACGTCTGATATAACTTTAGATTCATATTTTTTATACAGCTGGTTGGAAGATCAGTAAGAACAACTGAACTGATGGACCAACACCAAAAGATTGTTGCCACTGGCCCACTTTCAGACATTACTTTGAAATTACAAAACATTACAGGTTTTTGTTAAACCGACAGGTAAAACACCTTCATCTGAGCTTGTTATCTATAACTTTAAAATAAGTATGAGGTCATACTGGCCATTCTTCCTCAGATAACAAAACTGCAGTAAAAAGAGAAAAATCTTCAAAAATTCAGAGGACATAACTGCCCCAAAATGGAAAACTGCAGTATCTGTAAAATTTTCGAAATTGAGATATGCCACCTATTAAGGCTCGTGGAACAATAATTCACTATTTACTGCAGTTTCAGAATGATTCTTCAATGCTTTCCACGAGTATTTAGGGGTCCCATTTGCAGTATCTGCAAAATTAGTAGTAAGTCAAAGGAGTATCTACCAATTTTCTCAGTTTTGTATTTTTTTTTTTATTTTTCAGATAGCTGGCAGTTTCCATTTTATGGGCAGATAAGTTGATCTTAGAGAATTTGCTGGAGCAGAAATTTTAATATGATAAGCTGAACATCAAGAACTGAGACCCTGGTTTAGACTGTCAACGGCAACTCAAACTTTAACAATCAATCAATATATTTTAGAAAAAACTGCAAAATGCAACAATATTTGTCACAATGTTAGCCTATTTCAAAGTGCTCTGGCATCAGTGACCCTGGTGATAAGTGATCAATATATTTTAGAAACTGCAAAATACTGTTGGGTCGGATCTTTTATCAAGGGTTTTCGGGGTCGTTATCTACGACTCATATTTCTTGGGCGTCATTATCTTTATGATATTTAAAGTCTATTGTTTATGCTTTTGCGGTAATCCCCAACGGGCTTGTATTAAGAAGCCTCAGAGGTGGACACATACCGGGTTAAAACCCCTGGGGGGTCGGTATCTAGGAAAGATCCGTAATTCCTGTTAAACTAAACTAATAAAGCTTCTATAGCACGCTCAGTCATACCCGACAGAATCCAATTCTGCGCGCCGCTATTGACAATAAACAAGAATAAACACCATGGAGCTTCGTCTCGTACTTCAGCCGTCCGCCCGTTATTCTCTCATTTTCCAAGCACATGGTTCATATTGCATGACAAACTATTCTAATTATAACTGGGACTCGGAGAGCAAACAACGCAATTCTCTCCCGCTCTCACTCAGCGATACTGAATTGGGCGTTTTCGCTCCGGCTGAATTTTTAAAAGATGCCTTCGGAATTTCGTACTTTGGGGCGTTATGTATCTACATATATACACACGCACACACACACACACACACACACACACACACACACATATATATATATATATATATATATATATATATATATATATGTATGTATGTATTTATATATATTTATATGTGTGTGTACATTCCCTCAAACTCTGCACCTTTGTAACATCGGAGTTGTTACACATTTTCACAGAAACACATTAATACGCCAGTGACTCTGAACAGTTTAATAAACAATCCAAGACAATCAGAAAACAAATTAATGATATGGGTATTATAACAACTGGAAAGGCTAACAATACCGACGAACAATAGAATGAGTAAAGCACGTTCATATAAAATTATACAACGTTCATGGTTCAAAGATGAGTAAGTTTAATTGCGTTTTGGACCGGAAGTATGCTTCTAAGTGGATTTTAATCTTCCTTTATTGCAAGTAGAGAAAATTAAAGACAGTTTTTCACCGAATGGAAACCAGCTTCCATGAAAGATAATGAACAAACGAATGAAGAGGCTATTAAGGCCTCTTAGCTTACATAATTGCATTTTCTGATCTAGGAAAGAAATTAAGTAAGATTTTCTGTCCTACTGGCAAAAACATATCCCGAATTTTTATTACGGTTAATGTGTCTAAATAATAAGTAGCATTAATGCTTATTTCATGAGATACCTGGGACTCAAACTCGGACAGAAAGAAGAAAAGTGAGGAAACTATTTTTCTTTTACTTCTTTTGGTCATTTATTTCTTTTTCTTAAGGTGAAATTTGCTAATGAAATCTTCCGCGTCCATAATTTTAATTTATCATTACTACCATCATCGTTGTCGCCACAAAGAGGACCAACAATATTATTAGTAGTATTATCATCATGTTTCCCTTTCCTATCTTCACTATAAAGATTTTTAGACCACCAAAGGAGGCGGTAGATTTAAAAAAACCATTAAAAATAAGGCAACTCTGGCGTGGACTAACAACCCCGTCAGTTAATGCTTTTGTTTAAGTAAAACCACTGAAAACATAAACAAAGGCAACTCCGCAACTGAGTAAAACCCTGTCAGTTTAATGTTTTTGTTTAAACAAAATTATTAAAAGAGTAAACAAAGATAACTCTCATGGGCAAAAATTAGGCAAACCCCAAGGCAGTTAATGCTTTTATTTAAACAAAATCATTTAAACAAAAGAAAATCGAAGAAAAATCGTTAAACTGACGTTCCCGGAGCCTTCTTAACAAGGAGGAATTCCGTAATCATAAACCTTAATTTCTCAGGAATTCGTTATCCTTTCCGGGAACTATAATTCCTGATATAAAGACAACATTCCTAAGAGGATTTTGAAAAATGAATTATACTTATTGTGTGCCTCATATATTGGATGTGAGATGTTTTTACATGCATTTAGTCCCCGAGGCGTTTCTTATATTGCTGTCATTTTTTATTGTATGGCTGCACTAATAATGTTCTAAAAGGTTCACAATAATATTTGCTAAAGGTTCGTGTAAAATTTGTAAAAGCTTTCGAACTCTTCTCAGGGTTCATCTTCAGTCAGAATGAGTAACTGAACATGAAATGTACAGAGATAAACATAAAAATCAAAATAAAAAGTCACTGAAGATTGTTGACACCGATAGTTAGCTCGCAAATTGACGAGGTGATGAAGAACGAGAGCAGTTACTCTAACTTGGTGATTTCCTCTCCCCTATTAATAATATGTGGCTGCAATTCTGCTCGATCTCCGTACGGACCATTTAGAACATTTATGAACTCTCGTGATAGAGAGTTTTTCTCCCAAATAATAATAATAATAATAATAATAATAATAATAATAATAATAATAATAATAATAATAATAATAGCAAAACGAGATGAATCCTCAGACTTCGGGCACTACGAGTTTCGCAGATAAATAAAACGTAACTTAATATTCTATTTCTTTGCATTCATGTCCAAGGTTATTATTCCCAGATGCAGTCGGGAGATCATCTGTTAATATGTCAACATAAATGGGTAAGTATCTGTCAGTTTTTGAAGTAAGTATACCTTAGTTTAACCAGACCACTGAGCTGATTAACAGCTCTCCTAGGACTGGCCCGAAGCATTAGATTTATTTTACGTGACTAAGAACCAACTGGTTACCTAGCAACGGGATCTACAGCTTATTGTGGAATCCGAACCACATTATAGCGAGAAATGAATTTCTATCACCAGAAATAAATTCCTCTAATTCTTCATTGGCCGGTCGGAGAATCGAACGCGGGGCCAGCAGACTGCTAGTTGACAGCGGTACTCACCCGTCCAATGAGGAACAGTCAGTTTTTGAAATATAAATAGCAAGTCTAAGGAGAGGAAACCTATTCTGGAAAAGATGAGAAACTTCTAGAAACGCCTTGAATCGTCGTTATCTCTATCCGAAGTAATTGGGCAAAAAAGTGTCCAAAAATGCCTTTAAACTCTGGCATGATAAATGCCATTATATGATTTTTCATTATTTTTTCTTCAAAATGAATGACACTGGTACAAATCACTTTATAGACCCGCATCTACACAAGGGTAGATTGTCAGCTTGCCATTTTATTGCCTAACACGAAACTCTTATTTCTTGCTTCGGTTTCCCCAAACACATGATGTTCCTTAGGGAATAAGCCAGCTCATTTTCCTTTATTGTTTTTCCCTCTGACCTGGGTTTGATAAGGGCATCGACCTCTGTCTTTCTTTCCCATTGGCCTCTGCATTAGAATCTAAATTCCGTTACCAGTCACCGAAATGAAAGGAATTTTTCAATAAGCTTTTACAAACTCAAGAAAATTCTTCCCGTTTGGCAAAAACGGAGTAAGAGAGCCAGGCATTAATTTTTTTTTCTTCTATTTTATTTTATATTTCTTGCCCGAATTCCCCTGAAACCTGAGGCCCTCAATGACTTATTCTTTTTTTATTTATTTATTCATTTATTTATTTGTGTGTGTGTGTGTGTTATTTTTTTATCCAGCAGCTATTACGTTTGAGAGACGTCACGTCGATCGCCTAACTCGATTCCACTGGTTATTCTCGTGCTGTAACAGGCACCTCGTAACCTTGCTATCCAAATGGTCATTTGATTCTGCCAACGCAAAGCTTTCTCCACTGACATCGCCTCTTACATACATACATACGTACACACACATACGTGCGCGTGCATGCACGTGTGCAAAATGCCACAAGGAAAAACAGAACCAGGAAGATGTAGCAGTGACCGTTAGTATGGACGCTGATAAAATGGATAAAGTATATTCTTATATATATTTAGGGGTGAAGATTTTGGATGACGGTACGATCAGAAAATGGGTGAGATATAGAGTAGCTGAGGCTAGATATTTCCAAGAGGTTGGGAGGAAACAAGGAATGTTACTGGAATCCAAAACTGTTTTACTTGAAGTGATTGTTGAAACAATACTCTTCTATGGTGGTCGGGTATGGCTGCTGAATGGGAATGACAGGAATAAAAGTGGACGATGTGGGGATGAACTGTTGACATAATAATTGTGGAATAAGAAGTTTGAGAAATGTGGATATGGTGTTTTGTGAGGTCATTCAGTGCTAAAAGGGAAATTGACAGTAAGGTCTGAAAGGTGTAACAGGAGAAAAACCTCGCAGTTACGGTATGAAACAACTGTTAGAGAGGCTTACCTTACCTTACAGACCTTACAATTCGTTCGGGTTGCCCCAGGTCCCTCAGTGTGAGGCGCCTTTGATGTCTACCAGAGAGTTGCTAACGCATCTTCCGGTATATTTTGCATCTTCCAGTCTTGGATGGTCTGGTATGCATCTTAGATATTTGTCGAGCTTATTCTTAAACACATCTACGCTCACTCCTGTTATGTTCCTCAGATGAGCTGGTAGCGCATTGAATAGACGCTGCATTATCGATGCTGGTGCGTGGTGGATTAATGTCCTGTGTGCTTTCCTTAATTTTCCTGGTATAGTTTTTTGGCACTATTAATCTACCTCTGCTTGCTCTTTTTGATAATTTTAGTTCCATGATATTTTCGGTAATTCCTTCTATCTGTTTCCATGCTTGAATTACCATGTAGCATTCTCTTCTCCTTTCAAGACTATATAAATTTAAGAATTGTAGTCTTTCCCAGTAGTCAAGGTCCTTAACTTCTTCTATTCTAGCTGTAAATGACCTTTGTACACTCTCTATTTGTGCAATATCCTTTTGGTAGTGTGGGTACCATATTATATTGCAATATTCAAGTGGACTACGTACGTACGTTTTATAAAACATAATCATGTGTTCAGCTTTTCTTGTTTTGAAGTGCCGGAACAACATTCCCATTTTTGCTTTGCATTTTGCCAATAGAATTGCTATTTGATCATTGCATAACATATTCTATTCAACATCACACCAAGGTCTTTAACTGCTTCCTTGTTTGTGATTGTCTCATTATTAGGTCCTTTATATGCATATAGCATTCCTACTTTATCACCATAGTTCATTGATTCAAATTTATCAGAGTTAAATACCATCCTATTTATCTCTGCCCATTTATATATTTTATTTAGGTCTCTTTGTAGCGAGTTCCTATCTTCATCACAAGCAATTTCTCTACTTATTCTTGTGTCATCTGCGAAACTTCTTACTACTGAGTCCTTAACATTACTGTCTATGTCTGCAATCATAATCACAAACAGCAATGCAGCTAACACCGTACCCTGTGGTACACCGGATATTACCGTAGCTTCATCCGATTTCTCATCGTTTGCAATCACTATCTGTTTTCTGTTTTGCAAAAATTCTTTTATCCATCTTCCTACTTTGTCAACAATGTTATGTTTTCTAATTTTTTTCGCTAATATATTATGATCTACCTTGTCAAAAGCTTTTGCAAAGTCTAGGTAAACCACATCTGTATCTTTTTCATTTATCATATTTTTATATATGCTTTCATGGTGGACTAACAGTTGGGTTTGTGTACTTTTTCTGGGTACAAAACCATGTTGTCCTATTTTGAACAATCTATTTTTCATTAAATGTTTCATTATATTTTTTTCATTACCCTTTCATATACTTTCATAATATGAGATGTCAGACTCACAGGCCTATAATTACTTGCCTCTAGTCTTGAACCACTTTTGAAAGTAGGAGTAATATATGCTAATTTATGCTCATCATAAATCTTGCCTGTATCTATACTTTGTCTTAATAATATTGCTAGCGGCTTTGTGATTGAATGAACCACTTTCTTTAACAATATGGCAGGTACTCCATCTGGTCCTGCTGCTGATCCATTTTTAATTTCATTAATAGCCTGCACAATATCGGCTTCTGTAATATCTATATCTGATAAGTATTCAGTATTTTCATCTCTTATTTCTGTATCATTATCTTCATTTTCAATTCTAGGTGTAAATTCACTCTTATATCTTTCTGCTAATATGTTACATATTTCCTTTTTTCATTCGTTAATATCCCTTCAATTCTTAGAGGGCCTATTTCTACTCTTATTTTATTCATGTTTTTTGCATATGAATAAAAAATTTTAGGGTTTTGCTTGATATTTTGTAGTGTCATTTCTTCTAGGTTCCATTTTTCATTTTCTTTTGATTGTATAATCTTTTGTTCTGCATTTTCTATTTTACTTTTTAGTTCCATCACTTTCCATGCATTCTTTTCTTTTGCAAGAGCTTTTTCCACTTTCTAATTTTCTGGAACAAGATCCTTCTGTCTCTTGGAATTCGTGACTGATGATTACTTTTTTCTTCAGTATATATTTTTCCACTATTTCCTCTAATATTTTATATAATATATCGGTATTTACCTGTATATCATCACTTACAAATATATTTTCCCATTCTTTGTTTAATTCTTCATTTATTTTTGACCAATTTTTATTCTTACTATAGAAATTGTATTTTCCATATCCTTCCCATTTTTCATCTCTTGCTTTTTCTCTGTTTTCATATGTTCTGGAAAGGACTGTTAGTTCTATGACATTATGGTCCGAAATACTGTGTTATATACTATTATTTCTTTAACATAGTTCACCTCATTCACAAATACTAGATCTAAAATATTATCCTTTCTTGTTGGTAGGTGATTTTTTTGCTGAATGTTATGTTCTAGTAGCATATCTAATAGCTTTTCAAATTGCCTCTTATCTTCTGCACTACTATTGCTCTCTTTTTATATGTATAAATACAACCACAGTCTCCTATTCGTTCTTTCCATTCTACAAAAGGAAAGTTAAAGTCTCCGGTTAGAGTATAGTCCAGTCCTTGTGATTTCTACATATTTCATCCAATTTTTCAATTATTATGTCAAACTCTTTAGTATTAGGGGTCTATATATTACAATGTTCACTAATTTTTCAGATTCAAATTCTACCGCTATTAATTCACATTCTGTGTTACTATATTTCTCACAGATTTTTCCTTGATTGGCATCTCTCCCATATATCGCGGTTCCCCTTGATTTCTATTTTTTCTATCTGATCTATAAGTTTGGAAACCCTTTATCTGGTCGTCATTACCAGTCTCTTGGGAATACCAGGTTTCACTTATATTCAATATTTCTATTTTTTCATTTTGGGTTAGTTCTTCTAAGAACTCTTTCTTTCTTTTTGAGTTACTCGAAACTAAACCCTGCGCTGTTCATCACTATGATGGTTTGCATATTATCTCCATTATCTAATATGGGTAATAATAAGGATTTTCCCATGTCTCTTTCCTGTTCTGATATGTTGATCTTTTTTCATTTCCAGAAATTCGTACATTAAAAATCCAACTTTTCCATTATACTTGTTCTTCCAGCTTCATATTTATTCACTTTGTGCATAAACCTGCACTTATCTCCATATCTGCGCCATCCCCTTAGCATCATAGATACATTGCTTGTTCCTTGTGCTATATCTAGGTGCTGATGGCTCATATCGTGGTGTTGACATTTCATAATGTGTTGTTGGCTTGTTTTTTGCCTTCATCACATGATCTTTGTTCTTTTCTTTATTTGTTTCATTTTTACCTTGATTTTTTTATATGTATTTGATTTTGATTTTGGTTTTTCATGGCTACAGGATGCATGTACCTACATTTTTATTAAACCTACATCCATTTCCTTCTTTCCATTTTCTACATATTTTTGGATGTAGATCGCTGCATTCCTCTTCATAGCCATCTAGATATGCACATTTGCCATAGATCTCATAATTGTGACATATCTTGGGATGTTTGTAATAACATCTTTCACCAAACCTGCAATTCCCTCTTTTCAAAAGGGGCATACTGTGTCTTTTTTTCTTTTTTTTTTTTTTCTTGTTCTTTCCCATCAGTATGGAGATCCGGGTACAACCTCTTTGGGATTTTATTTTGATTTATCATGTCATAATTTATTTCTTCATAAGTATGTTGCTGTATTGCCTCATATATAGAATCTATGAGTTTCTCTGCATCCATACTATTATCCTGTTCTTTGTTTTCATTAATCTTTTTCTCTCTTCAGTCTTATTTTCTTCTTTTCTATTTTCCTCTTCTTCCTCTTTCTTCATCTTCTTCATCTTCTTCATCCTCCACAATCTGTACATTAAGTCTTGATTTAATGACCTTGTCTATCCATACTAGACATGTTGAGCAAAATATTTTTGTGTCCTTATTTCTATTTTGCTCAACTTCAGCACATGAAGGGTGTGTCGGTACGTGGCAAGCATAGCATTTCCTAATCAGGTTTTGTGGATTTACAATGCTATACCACACTCTACATAGTTTACATGCTTTAGGCATCCGTTTGCCTATTGCATCAATCAATATATTCACTAATTCCACCGTACTTATTTTCTTTGATGGAATGTGTTGATTTTTGTAGATTTTCTTTATAAGTCTTTTGATAACTTGAACTTTCATTGGTATCCTTCTATTATTTTCATTATATTTTCTACAGATTTGCTCCAGTTTGAAGGATCGTATCCTTTCAATATGTCTGTGAATGATTTCACATCTTTTGGTCGATGTTGCAATTCATCTCCACGATCAGCAAATCAAGTTCCCTTCCTGCCAATTCATCATATTGAATATCTCCTATGCATGCAAGATTTCTCCACCTTTTGCCACTATTGGTTGACTCCTCCATGATTTTCAGATTTTATTAATTCACTCTGTAAACAACTTATTAGACGGTTTATCACTCTAATCTGATATTAAGCTAATCACCGATAGTTCACGAACACTTTTAGCTATATTTCATTCGCTAATTGTATGTAAGACGCGTATTATCGGGTAGATTATCCAGACCATGAATGATTACGTCTCACCGAGAGAATGTCACATCACAGAGAGCCATATGGAGGAAAGAGAATATGATCGGAGGTACAGTAAAAAAGGATAAAAAACGATGCAGGTAGGGACCGAAGGGACGCTGCAAAGAACCTTAAGTAATGCCTACAGTACACCGCGCGAGGTGCACTGACGGCACTAGCCCCGTGCGTGGGATAATTATAAGGGAACAACCTCTTCATCGATGCTCGTTAACTTCCACCCCCTCAGCGTTCTCTAGATTCTGCCCCCGTAGGTGGAGTAGTGCCGTCAGTGCACCTCATGTGGTGCACTGTAGGCATTACTAAAGGTTCTTTGCAGCGTGCCTTTGGCCCCTAGCTGCGACCCCTTTCGTTCCTTTTACAGTACCTCCTTTCATATTCTCTTTCTTCCATCTTACTTTCCACCCTCTCCTAACAATAGCGAGGTTTTCCTCCTGTTACACCTTTCAAACCTTTTACTCTCAATCTCCATTTCAGCGCTTAATGACCTCATAGGTCCCAGTGCTTGGCCTTTGACCTCAATTCTATATTGAGTTCAGTTCTAGATTCTGCTCCCAAATATATCTTCTCCTCGCATACAAAAGGAACACTGACTAAAGTCGCATACAATTCCAATTGTAATAAGCATGCTAATTATGATCTGCACACAATTGAAATGAGAGAAACAACCAAGAAATTTCAATATCCATAAGCTTCAAATAAAGCGGAGATAAATGGTCTCTAATAGCCAATTACAAGGGGTTTCAATACTGCGAAGTGTTGAAATATTTTCCTCTACTTGGTATGCATAAATTTTCCAAAACCATCTGTATTGAACTGCTACCATTACGTCAAGAAATAATATATATAGCCTCTGCAAACATTTACTGCAAGGAACCAAATAAATAAAAAAATATTAATTTATAGTTTCTAAACATAAATTTTAGATTCTTTCATTGTTGTGTTTTTATTATTATTTTTTCTTGATTACTCGGTATATTACAGCAACAAAATCAGCACTACTGTAAGGCTACAAAATGATAAAAAACAGAAGATTGCTCATACATTACAGTGAAAACACACTGCATATGGTGCTAACTTTAAAGAGCATATTTGCTTAGTGTAACGAACATTTCTTTACGGTGTCTAAGCTTAAATAAGAGTGGGGACGACAAAAATGTAACAACTTCCTCCGTGTTTTATAAACTAAACATTTTGGCAACCTTGATTTCTCGCCCCATGCCTTACTCTATTTCCCACTGGTTGCAACCCACAACAGTCGACTAATATATAACGTGTCTAAACTTACAAACTGTATACAAACAGTTTAAATACGCACTTCTCATATTTGTAATGTAGTCTATTTACCTTGGTATAACAGTCCTTATGAATAGAATAGAATACAGAATTTAGGCCAAAGGACAAGAGCTGGGACCTATGAGGTCATTCAGCGCTGAAAGGGAAACTGATAGTAAGAAGGTCTGAAAGGTGTAACAGGAGGAAAACCTCGCAGCTGCACTATAAGACAATTATTAGAGAGGGTGGAAAGTCAGATGGAAGAAAGAAAATATGAACGGAGGTACAGTAAAAGGAATGAAAGAGGATGCAGCTAGGGGCCGAAGGGACGCTGCAAAGACCCTTAAGAAATACCTACAGTGCACCGCGAGAGGTGCAATGACGGCCCTAACCCCCCTACGAGGAACAGTCCTTACGGAAATCGAGATTAATACTGGCGGTATTCTGACATAAAAGCATTTCTCCATTTACTAAGAACAACAATGTCTTTGGGATAATCGTAATTACAAATGTGAACACTGAGAGCAATTCCGCTTGCTGGATAACTCCCAGAGAGAATAAGATAAACAAGCGAGATGTATACAAGGACGCCTGAGTGAGGCTTCATCAGTGGGATGAATGAAAACATATACCGCGACAGTCCTCAAGTGATTCATATCCTGGTTAATTCGTAATAGAGCCTCGGGAATGACACGGCCCCAGATTCGTTTCGCACACACGAATTGCAGTTCCGCTTCTCCTCGACAACGATATCGCGAAAAGCCCGACAATGCAAATTTCAGGCTTGTGCTTGTTTGAATGTTTGGTATTTCCAGATATATAGGTTTTCAGAGGTATAAACATGCTAATTAGGATCTTTACACAAACTGAATTGGGTACAACAACCAACAAGCAAAAAATTGTACAGCGCATAATGCTGTATGAAACTCTCAGCCACGGCCCATGAAATTTTCAGCCACGGCCCGGTGGTGGCCTGTGTTGCTGGTACCTATAGCGGTGCCATACGAACGATCACGTCTAATTTTAACCTTAAATAAAATAAAATCTGAGACTAGAGGGCTGCAATTTGATATGTTTGGTAATTGGAGGGTGGATGATCAACATATCAATTTGCAGCCCTCAAGCCTCAGTAGTTTTTAAGATCTGAAGGAGGACAGAAAAAGTGCGGACGGACAATAGCTTTCTTTTACAGAAAACTAAAAACTGGCAATATTCAGAAGCTTAAAGTAAAGTGAAGATATATGTATCCTGTAATGGCCAAATCAATTTGACTGGAGTGACTGGAAGGCGTCTTAATGCAGCGCTTCGTGTTGAAATATTTTCCTCTATTTGGTTTGCATAAATATTCTACAACCATTTGCACTGTAACTGATGCCATTTTATTGTCTGAATGCCTGATATTTCCACAAATCTAGGGTTTCAGATACAGTATTTCCTTCAAAACTGCATATATATATATATATATATATATATATATATATATATATATGTGTATACTATATATATATATGTGTATATATATATATATATATATATATATATATATATATATATATATATATATATATATATATATATATATATATATATATATATATATATATATATATATATATATATATATATATATATATATATATATATATATAGACACACACATATATGTGTATATATATATATATATGTATATATATATATATATATATATATATATATATATATATATATATATATATATATATATATATATATATATATATATATATATTCTGATACGCTAAGTGAAATGATGCTCTGAATTTTGAAGACCACCATAAAGGAAAGAACGAAAAATGACTTGAATGGAAACATGGTCAAATTGCATCGAGTACAGGAAGGTCGCAACGCCACTCCAAAGGTCTGGGATCCAACCAGCCGCGGCCCATGAAACTTTAACCACGGCCCGTTGGTGGCATATCCTATATCGCTGCCAGAAGCACGATTATGGCTAACTTTAACTTTAAAATAAAAAAAAACTACTGAGGCTAGAGGGCTGCAATTTGGTATGTTTGATGATTGGAAGGTGGATGACCAACATACCAATTTGCAGCCCTCTAGCCTCAGTAGTTTTCTAGATCTGAGGGCGGACAGAAAAAGTGCGGACAGAATAAAGTGCGGACCGACAGACAAAGCCAGCACAATAGTTTTCTTTTACAGAAAACTAAAACTATAGTCACTGACGTACGGTGAAGCCTTGAGTCTTAAAACCCAGACTGACAATCCAGATGAAATTCCGCAGTATTTTTGTAGCAAATTACACGTAAAAAACTTCTTCTTTTCCCTTCTTTTCTATCCTTAAACTTCGAGGCGAAAACCCCAGAACTCAAACAACGCGCCCTAACTCGATTGAAACAGCAGGCTTCGCCGCATGTAAGTTAGAGAAATAATATCATCTGTGGGCGTTCGAGCAAACTTTGTTTCCGATGCCTCGTAAAATACAGTTTTTTGAACTTTTACTCCTACGAGTATAATGTATGTTGTTCAATATGGTGACCATTAAATAAGGCGTAATCTTATATGTATAAAATCATCACACACACACACACACACACACACACACATATATATATATATATATATATATATATATATATATATATATATATATATATATATATATATATATATATATATATATATATATATATATATATATATATATATATATATTATATATATATATATATATATATTATATACATACATATATATATATATATATATATATATATATATATATATATATATATATATATATATACATATAACATATATGTGAGCAGGCGACTGGACGCGTTTGTATCAATACATAATTCAATGTATAAAAAGAAAAATATTCGCACACCGTATAACAATATAAGGACAACTAAACCGTTTTTATCTGCTATTCTAACACCACCTGACAACATATAATGACCAATTTGTAAATTAAGTCTGCGATTGATAATTTTAATAATTCCTCTTGCGGCTAAAGCGATAACTACATTCTGCATTCCCCCCAAAAATGCCATTAACACAACGAAAACAAAGAAACATCGAGCAATAATTGCCATATTAGAATTTTACTGTAGATTTAAACTCGAAAACGTCTTCTTTGATAAACAGCCTTAATTGGTAAATGAAATGAGACTCAGATTAAACAACGTTAATTTCATTAACTCCATGTGGATTAAATGTAATCTCATTAGCATACCGTAGATTACAGCCTAATGCTAAAGCCCTTTATTCTTTCCTCGAACTTTGATATTCCCACAGAAAGGTTCATGAAATATAAAACTCCATTAGGCTTCATTTTTTTCAGTTTTCATAATCCTACACGATCAGTCTTAATGTAATGAATGCATTCAGTCATAATATTAAGAATACATTCGTGCTTATTCGTGCACTTCAGACTCGGCGCTTAAGGCTTTGAATTTTGATGTTTCAATATATATATATATATATATATATATATATATATATATATATATATATATATATATATATATATATATATATATATATATATATATATATATATATATATATATATATATATATATATATATATATATATATATATATATTTACATTTATTTATACACGCACGCAACACATGAAAACAATTAAGGACAGCAATAGTAATTAAGCATTAATCTTGAATAATATATCGTGAAGTGGAGAGCTCTATTTTTTCAAAAGAATGAAATGACACAATTACTCATGTGTCAAAGGTTAAATGGGAATTCCCGAAGTAACGAATTAGTTATTTAGTCATATTTTCCAGTAATAATGATATGAATTATGCACAAGGGTGACTTTTCTAGTAAGTGGCTTTCGTTATTCAACTTTATCAGTTGTTCCTGATCTTCGCGTTCATTTAATGACATATTCCATGATACATTAAACAGTAAAACATTGCTCTATGTAACCACACTTTCTGGTGATGTAGCAAGCAAGGAATTCTAAGAAAAACTTTGTAAATCTACAGTAATATGGGATTAATACACGTAAAAAATGAGCCGAAGTGTCTTCGGCGCAATTGAGTTTCTGTCCGGTGGTGGCCTCAGGCACGGCCCATAAAACTCTTAGCCGCAGCCCATGAAACTCAGCCAAGGTTCGGTGGTGGCCTATGTTGTTGGTACCTATAAGTACGATTATGGCTAATTTTAACGTTATATAAAATAAAAACCACTAACGCTAGAGGGCTGCAATTTGGTAAGTTTGATGATTGGAGGGTGGATGATCAACATACCAATTTGCAGCCCTCTAACTCAGTAGTTTTTAAGACCTGAGGGCGGACAGAAAAAGTGCGGACAGAAAAAAGTGAGGACGGACAAACAAAGCCGGCACAATAGTTTTCTTTTACAGAAAACACTAAAAAAGGATTACCAAGGGACAAGTATTTAGGCAAGTTTTTGACACACGAATTAAAACCCACTAAGTGCTTGCAAGCAAAACTCTTTCAGATTTCATAAACGAAAGAACTCATGGAAAGTGATTATTTTTCCTCACTACAATCCTGAAAGCAAATCCCTCTTTCCAGCCTCGCGTTTCATATATCTTATTTCAATTCTGGTCAAGTTCTCCAGCCAGCGCTCCCATTAAAATAAAATTGCGCGGATGATTTAAAGCCTATCTCGCAAAAGGGAAAGAAACGCAGAAATTCAAATGAAGGCAAGCTGTAATCTAGCAGCGTTCTAGGAGGCTTTCCTGCGTGTGTGATTTAAGCGTTTGAAGGAAAGTGTTGAAGGAAAGTGTTTAGTTTCAGTGTTAAGCCTGAAGAGACCTGGAAAATGCTTGATGAAAGTTGCGAAAAAAGTTGTAATAAAGGAAGGATCTTGAGGAAACATGAGAATTTATGCAAGACACAGGTGTGTCTACGATGTTCGAAGCGTTGTTGATGAATCTTACGTTGTGGAAGTTTTTGTCCACGTTGGGTTAAAACACGATCTAGCATTAACAGCAGGAACGTGGCAGTGACAAAATTAATATCTTCTCTGGAGACACTCCTTGTTATGGCCATGGGAGTGATGTATATATGTGTGAGAATATATATATATATATATATATATATATATATATATATATATATATATATATATATATATATATATATATATATATATATATATATATATATATATGTCTGGATCGTTTCTTGGTCCTCTGCCGCTTTCTTCTCCCACCTTTCTTTCAATAACTCGGGAATAGGAGAAGAAGAAAAGAATACTGTATACAGAATATGGAATTTAGGCCAACGCCAAGCGCTAGGACCTACGAGGCCATACAACGCTGAAAGGGAAATTGACAATAAACAACTTTGAAAGGTGTAACAGGAGGAAAACCTCAAAGCAGTTGCACTATGAATCAACTCTTAGGAGAGGGTGGAGAGTAAGATGGAAGAAAGAGAATATGAATGGAAGTACAGTTAAAGGAATGGAAAGGGTTTTCACCTAGGGGCCGAAGGGACGTTGAGAAGAACCTTAAGTAATGCCTACAGTGCACCGCGTGAGGTGTACTGACGGCACTACCCCCGCTACGGGATTTGCCGACTCGAACCCAGGCTTTATCGGGCTACTGGAACAACAGTCCCATCGGTATTCGCTTTAAATAATAATTTACTTGTAAATTTTCTTCTGAGGATTTCTTTTCCTTTCCCTTTTTCACAACAGCAACAACAACATTAACAATCATCATCATCATCATTCAATAATCATCATTTGAATGATCAGCACTACAGATTGATAAGATAGAACTCCAATGATATAAGGGATGATCGCGAATTGAAAGAAGAAACGTCTTGTGAATATGAATGATAACACAGCATTACGGGAAAAAACTGTCATTTCCATTGCATGACCTGGTTAAGGTCGAACAATGATTGTTTGCGAAGTGGTCCACTAAGATAAAAAATTGTTGTGCATTGAATCAATTTGTTTTTACTTTACACAGACCATTTGCATACACCTTTGGCTTCAACTCTTATTATCACAGGAACTTTAGACACCTGCAATGTTCCTTATTACTTCGTATCAACATAAGAACGTAGCTTTACCAATCACTAAAGGTCAAGGAGAGAAACACTTAATGGATTTAGAACTGGCATGAGAAGTGAAAGGAATAATGTTTTAAATGCATCGCGATATTTCAAGTATTCCATGGAAAGACTTACAATATGAAAGCATTGGGAACTTCATAACAAATCCAGAAGACATCAAAAGGATTTATATCCTATTTTGCAGCCAGATGCAGATTAAAAAAAAAATACAGGCAATTTAGGTTATTTCCTCTAGAAATTAAAGCAGCAACGGGTATCTGTCGACAAACATCAAACGCCAAGGGAGAAGCGTTACAATAACAGAGTTTACAGTAGAATTTAACAATTGCTGTTGATTACGTGACTGCCTACTCACGTTTAAATCGGTATTCAAAACTTGACGTGAAAAAAGGCCTTTCTCCCCCAAAATGCAATATCAGTTTTACCAAGCAAAGACTGAAAGATTGGAATGTTTCTGTGAGGCGCCCGCTCCCCAATCCTTCAATTTTATGAGGCAGACCATGAATTTGGATTCAAATAATAGCCTTTAGATTTGCAAAAGAGCTTCGACACAAACATGCAAATTCACAAAGGGTACGAGAAGCTTGGCAATATCTACAGCACAGTGCTGACATTTGTAGGCAAATGTCACACATTTATTTGACAATTTTATTCTACTGTACAGGACAATGCATCGCGCAGGAAATGTTACTAAGATAATTATATGAAAAGTACCCAGTTAAAAAAAATTTACATCCTATCTGATGGTATTAATTCCTTATAAATTATTTGATATTTCACGCACTCAGCCTGTTAATTACTGTACAAATAACACTGCTTTTATTCTTCATCAATCAGTAAGGTGAAAAACTGCATCATTCCTCTTTTATGAGAGTGTGCCTGCACCTCCAGTCGATCAATAACATTCCTTGCCCTTTCTCTTCTTCTTCTTCTTCTTCTTCTTCTTCTTCTGCCCTGTCTTTCGTTTCTGTCAGCCCATTTATCATTACTCGCTCTGCCTCTTTTCGCTTCCATTCATGGAAAATATATTTTGCTTTTGTGCCGTCATATTCAGAGCAACTTGCCAAGACTTCAGAGAGATGAAGTACTGAAGGAATGAGAATTTAAAAGAAATAAAAGAAATTCAAACGAATTAGATTATTTGTCAATTTTTATTTTTTTGCTAGCGATAACTGCCCCCTCAATCATATACTGGGAACAAATAAACAACACAGATAACCAACAGTTCTCATGACTATCCTGTTGTTTTGCTGATTAAGGAAAGCGAAAGCATTTAATGAAACTCACAGAAGAATGATCTATTTACGAAAACACCAAAGGCTGCTCATTTCCACACACAGAGAGCAACTGACTTTATATTGCGCGACTTTTGCTTCATATGATCATTGTTTCGAGGAAAGGAATAACACAGCAAATCCTAATTTCCTGACTGCTAACATCTCTTTCTTTACTATTCTGGCTTACACTCTGAGAATCTTCCTTTTATTGGGATTATCCTTCTTTCTTAATAAAAAAGAATTTTTTTTTCTAAAAACTCTGATGTGGATCTCAGCTGTCGTTACGGAACCCAAGTCTTCTCTAACTGACCAAAATCCCATTAAAGTATTTCTATCTTATTCCAGCATATTTTTTTCTTTGCAAGAGATTTCCAAACAGCGATTAACCAGTTCCTGTAACGCATAAAACAACTATAGTTGTATATTCCACCTCTCCATTAGAATATCATTTCCATTAATCGCTCTCATCTCCCATTTCCGATATTGCTGAAGCGTTTTGCTTTTATTATACAATTACATTTGCCTGATACTTCACCAACCCTCTTTGTCTTTCAGATATATGCTTTATAACTCTCAAATTCAACATACGAAAAAGAAAAACGCCGCAACATCTCGGATGTCAATTCCAAATTTACATTCAATGAAATCATGTTAAAATTTTACAGCGGCAGGCAATTAACCTAATTGGTAAGACCAAGGTTATTATTGTAAATGGAATTTTATATTTCCGATCAAGCAAGGTATCAAGGATAAAACGTTTTGCAATAGAGGTTCAATACGTATAATTCAATTGACATTAAATTCACTTCAGAATGCACAGGCTTCATGTAAAACACTGTAATTTACTCATGTATTATATCGACAATCTATGATAAATTTATTTAGATTTTTCTTCTATCTCACTAGCAACGCTGCACACATCGAAATAATGCCAGAGAGAGAGAGAGAGAGAGAGAGAGAGAGAGAGAGAGAGAGAGAGAGAGAGAGAGAGAGAGAGAGAGAGAGAGAGAGACGTCCAAAGGGAGGGCGTGGGAGGCGGGTAGGGTAGGATGACATTAAATATCTTCGACGGGAATTTATCCTACGCCGGACTCCGGGTGTCAAATTGTGATGGATGGTCGGTGGGGCAAATAAATTTCCGTCCTTCTCAGGCCAGTCTGAATTTCGAAGAGTTGAAATGTCACAAGGGGGAAAAAGTCAGTCTATTAAAGCGAATGGGGTTCTGCATGGGAGACGGAAATATATGACTTCATTGTAGGGGTGGGTAGGGCTCTCGGCTAGGACGCTGTTGGCCCAGCCTTCGACTATCCGACCGGCCAATGAAGAATTAGAGGAATTTATTTCTGGTGCTAGAAATTCATTTCTCGCTATAATGTAGTTCGGATTCCACAATAAGCTGTAGGTCCCGTTGCTAGGTAACCAGTTGGTTCTTAGCCACGTAAAATAGGAGAGCTGTTAATCAGCTCAGTTGTCTGGTTAAACTAAGATATACTTAACTTTGGAGGATCCGGGAAAATGAGTGACAATAAAATAACGAATTTCTTAGGAAGATTTACAGAAGCTCATTGATTTGTGGAGAAAAGTTTAAAAAAGTAAAAAATCGAGTTTTCTGTACAGCCGCTACAGCGTATAATCAAGGCCACCGAAAATAGATCTATCTTTCGGTGGTCTCGGTGTAATGCTGTATGAGACGCCGCCCATGAAACTTTAACCACGGCACGGTGGTGGCCTATCCTATATCGTTGCCAGAAGCACGATTATGGTTAACCTTCACCTTAAATAAGATAAAAACTACTGAGGCTACAGGGGCTCAATTTGCTGTTTTGATGATTGGAGGGTGGATGATCAACATACCAATTTGCAGCCCTCTAGCCTCAGTAGTTTTTAATATCTGAGGACGGACAGAAAAAAAGTGCAGACATAAAGTGCGGACGGACGGACAAAGCCGGTACAATAGTTTTCTTTTACAGAAAACTAAAAATTTAGGACAATGTGCATCTTAGATATCAACGACCTCTCATTTTGTTTCATCTCACAAATAGGACAACCATTTCCATTATAAAATTCTACATGACATTGCTACCCTGATGAGGAATGAGTAATATCTTGTTTAATAAGCGTCTCTGTATATTAACGATGCCATAATACTATTAATTTACTTCTAAGTTAAATACCAAGGAAATGCTCTGTTTACGTCAAATAGAGTAGCAGAACGAAAGCAAGGTTTTCTTGTGTGTGTGTTTTTTTTTTCTGAGTTAATAATCATTGTACCATGGATTTGCGGATCTATTATTAAGCGGATAATAAAAATGTGAGACGCGTGATACATTGTAATTACATTGTAGTATTCAAAATTTTCTTACGTGTTTTTTTCTGAGTTAATAATCACATTACCATGGATTTGCGGATCTATTAAGCGGATGACAAAAATGTGAGACGCATGATACACTGTAAATACATTGTAGTATTCAAAATTATAATAAAAGTTTGTAACCAAGCATTACTACTACTACTACTGTTGCAGCTACCACCACTACTACTACTACTACTACCACTAATAATAATAATAATAATAATAATAATAATAATAATAATAATAATAATAATAATAATAATAATTCAGAAGACACTAAGACGATTTTGGTAATTTTTTTACGCATGTTATGATGTCTTTGCTTCTGTGATTTTTTAGAACATTACTGTTCATTATATAGCTTCATTATTATCATGGGCCTAGGTGAGAGGGCATCTACATACCCAGCAAGATTCTTCTGAACGGAATGCCTAAAATGAAACAAAAGATAAAAACATCCAATAAGAATAAGATAGAATAAAAAAAACCAATATCCACAAAAATGCAATTAGTTCACTTATCATTCGCCACCAATAAACAAAATCAGTCGGTCAACAAACAAACCAGATAAAAGCCGAAGCACAAACAAGCAAAGGAAGGCACCGCACAAACTACGAGGCGCAAACAACATCCGATACGATCCAACCCCCGGGAAGAGGGAAACTGATACTCGATCCAATTAGGCAAGAAATACCTGAAAGGTGGATTGAATTACCCATCAAAGACACACAACTGTCTATTTCCTATTTCCCTTCAGAATGGAAATGGAGGGACTTGGTCTCTAAAGTTTTGGTAAAAGGAGAGACTTCAAAAAATATATATCTGTATTATCCAGAGATGCGAAAAGGGTAAATAATGACACTGAGAAATGCTGAATGTTTCGGGTTTGTCAATATGACATTAAATTCGCATGCTGTTTTTTTTTATGGATGTCAGGTTAAGATATATCATGTATTAATTCTTCTTAATGGCAGCTACCCAAAATTCATGCTGTTTTACGGAATAGTGTGTACGTATCGAACGATTAAAATAAAGAAACGAGAACATACAACACAATAAAAAGTAATATATATATATATATATATATATATATATATATATATATTATATATTAATATTATCATATTACATAATTGTATGTATGTGCAATATATATATTATATATATATATATATAAATATGACAATGATATACTGTCCTATATATATATATATATTTCCTATATATAAATATATTAACTTTATACCACATAATTTTACTCAATAATACAGTCCTTACTGACAGGGCCACATTAAAACTTGACAATGAATACTGTCCTAGAAAGCTTGTAACTTTTCCTGGATAAATATCTTCGCTAGATACCATCCAATTTTACTCGTAATGAGGTCCTGTCAGTAATATTATATATATTTACGCGTGTGTGTGTGCGCATAAACATTTTTCCATTCTGGAAGGGTAGCGCCATAAGGATGAAGGCTCCTGGTTTTTCAGCAAGTCATGAGGGATGAGGCTGGGAACCCCCTGATCTGGTGGTCGCTAGGCGTGAACTGATCGAAGGACCTTTCAACAAGTGTCAGAATATACACCAGTGGGTACCTTAGTTCCGGTCACTTCAATTACCATACCACTTGACTACTTGTCACTGTTGGGCAGCTATTTGGGTAATATGAGTGTTTACAGACTTTTTTTTACAGAATGAATATATAGGTCTGGAAATAACTAATTCAGAACATGCCCGACATTTTGAGCACATTCATGGGAAACTGTCGAATTTCATGACCCATAAAAGCTTCATTACAGGAACAAAATAATTCTGCTTTATACCCAAGCAACTCCTGCCATTAATGAAAATGCATGCAATAAAACACGCTCAAAGTGTTTTATATCGCTAAAGGTTATGTGTATTCTTTTATCTTTGAAAATAAACACACATATTCCGTAAAGTCTCACTTTGATAGTTTGCCGGATTACAGCATTTTATAAATTCTTCTACTGAGAAGGAAATTCATGTTTTTGTGACTTGTAACTATAATATACACAATGCTCGAATTTAATTATTAAACACAAACAAATTTAATTACATATATATATAAACACAAACAATAGAACATGCATGTATGTATGTATCTAAATACAGTATATATATATATATATATATATATATATATATATATATATATATACATATACTGTATATATATATATATATATATATATATATATAATATATATATATATATATATATATATATATATATATATATATATATATATATATATATATATATATATATATATATATATATATATATATATATATATATATATATATATATATATATATATATATATATATATATATATATATATATATATATATATATATATAACATGCGTGTGTGTGTGTAAGCATGGAGATAGATGCAAATCACCTTCAGCCATATTTCAATGTTTCTCTATACTAAATTACTTAATCTAAAAACCCTAACGTCTCTATTTCATAAACCGGGTGAATTGAACACAGCACATAATGAAGGGAATTAAGTACGCTGCTTTCACATAAAAAAAGTAAACTTACCGTAGTAAACGGAATCTCCGATAAAGCAAGTGCTGAATCATCCTAATCCCACAATAATCTATCAGTAGTTTATGATGATAATGTTAATCAAATTATCATATGAAAAAATTAAAATATAATCGGACGAAAATACGCTAGTGAACGAAAGCTCTTCCATATTTCACACCTCGACTAAAATTACCAATAAAATTATATCACAATTTTGAATTTGTTGAATGTCTTGTTTTATATAAGTTAATCTTCTTGCTCTCGTGACCAAACAGACCTAAACACTTGAGAGGGAAAACCTGACCCTCTCTTCGCCAGCGAATGGACGATGTTCTTATTCGAAGGTTGTGGAGTGTTTACCTCGTTTGGTTTGGTCGTCTTGAGTCCTCCTCCCACTTCCACTTGTGTGCAGGCCAAGGTAAGAGTCCTCAAAGGTTTAGAGCAGTGGTTCTCAACCTTTTTTGGCCCATATGTCAGAAAGTCATTCCAGCCCCATCGCTTTCCAAAATTGTCCGCTTCAAAAGGTGCCATTCCAGATAATATGCAGCAAAATACAAACACCAACACACAAGGTAGCGGAGAGAAAGTCCAGCGTGACCTCTCAGTAGTGAGGACCGAGGCACGCTGCGTTTTGTGTGGTCCTAGAGCCAGTTTGAGCCTGCCAATCAGTGGTTACAATTGCCACCCTGACAATCTGAAATTCTCCCCTTGGTTGGGAACCATTGGACTTTAGATTGCTGTTAGATTTTCAAGATCTTTCGAAGTACATTGATGGGTTCTTTCCAGTATATGATAAGCTTAAATTTGTGAGCAAGCTTCAACAAATACAAAGCAGACGAGGAAGAGTTAAACTGATATTTATCAATGCGAAACAGACAGTTTCACACACACACACACACACACAGAGAGAGAGAGAGAGAGAGAGAGAGAGAGAGAGAGAGAGAGAGAGAGAATTTGAATTCAAGTTCGGACTAACAGCTGCAAACATTACCAAAACAATCAGGGTAAAGTTCAAAAGGTGGGCTGAAGTGCCAAGAAAGATCTTATTAGGGCATAAAGTTGACTAACTGGATGTTGATGAAGACTTGGAGGGTAGATGAGATAACATGAATATATGGAGAGTTAAATGAATGGGAGAGCGGAAATGAACCCAACACGACAGTACTTAGATTAGATTGTGATTAAAGTTACAAGAGGTAATTTTTCCAGTCTTTATCATGTCAGGCTATAAAAAATTCCTTTAAAATGAAGCTGACAAAGATTATATACCAAGTTCTTCGGCGCAATCGAGTTTTCTGTACAGCCGCTACAGCCTATAATCAAGGCCACCGAAAATAGATTTATCTTTCGGTGGTCTCGGTATAATGTTGTATGAGCCGCGGCCCATGAAAATTTAACCACGGCCCGGTGGTGGCATATCCTATATCGCTGCCAAAAGCACGATTATGGCTAACTTCAATCTTAAATAAAATAAAAATTGCTGAGGCTACAGGGCTGGAATTTGGTATGTTTGATGACTGGAGGGTGATTGGTCAGCATACCAATTTGCAGCCCTCTAGCCTCGGTAGTTTTTAAGATCAGAGGACGGGCAGAAAAAGTGAGGACGGACAGACAGAAAAAGCCGGCACAATAGTTTTCTTTTACAAAAAACTAAAAAGTAGATTTCCCTTTCTGGAACTACTCGGAGATACAAACTGTTCTCCGAAATTCTCCGAAATACTGTCGATTCATAATTTCCATAAGCCGATGATCTCTTCTTAACAGCTTTAGATTAAGCATCAAAGAAAAAGGGGCTCACTCTGAGTCGAAGATCAGGTGATTCTAGGATGAGGTGCGGTGGTTGCGTATGCCTGTTTGCAAATAATGTCCGTATGAGCTGTAGCACACCTCGTGAATGGTCTAACGGATTTAGATGAAACCTGTTGAAAACCTGATAATAGGAATGTTCATATGAGCAGGTCTTACAGCTAAAGTAAAAGTAAAGTAATTTAAGTAAAATGATAATTAAAGTAAAATGATAATTAACGTAAAACTAAATTAACAGTTTTTTTTATTAATAGGAATGATGTACTCAAAACATACACCCCTACATCAAGCATTTCTGCCGAAGACTGCTAACATGGGGGTAGTTAGAAGCCTAGTAGTTATTAAACCTTTTATAATACAAATGAGTGCTAACTGTAGTGAGGGTCACGGATGTTCTTTCTGTTCTTAGTTTTCTGTAAAAGAAAACTACTGTGCCGACTTTGTCTGTCCATCAGCACTTTTTCTGTCCGCCCTCATATCTTAAAAACTACTGGGGCTGGAGGACTGCAAATTGGTATGTTGATCATCCACCCTCCAATCATCGAACATACCAAATTGCAGCCCTCTCCCATCAGTAGTTTTTTTTTTTTAGGTTAAAGTTAGCCATAATCGTGCTTCTGGCAACGATACAGGATAGGCCACCACCGGCCAGTGGGTTAAAGTTTCATGGGCAGCGGTTCATACAGCATCATACAGAGACCACGGTGGACTTGATTATACGCTGTAGCAGCTGTACAGAAAACTCGACAAATAAATCAATGGACTAAAGCACCGCAGCTTCGGCTGGTACAGGCTACTGAATATTTAACTTTTTTGTTCAGTTCATCTATTTTAAAAAATTGTTTTATGTTTTCGAAGTTCACTGACTTTCATATTTAACAAGCTCTTCTGAGGTTTTCGTACCAACCAGCTTTAAAAACTTTCAACAGATCTCCAAGAAACATATACGGCTGTATTAGAAATATGGAAAAATATTTCACTGCACAGTTACACTTCGTAAAACTTCACTCAAACATGACAAGCAAACAAAGTAAATGATGGGCGAGTGTTTGTTTACGATAGGCTTGCTACATACAGTAAGATTTATTGGCGAACCCTTTCAACATACTGCGGTTATACTTTTGTCCACTAATAATTTTCGCTTAAAGTCAGGATCGTTTTAAAAATAATGGTAATATTGATATACACCATTAAAGGCTATTGCTCGTTCATCGACACGTCTACCGAAGCCTGTCGATACAAGAATAAATTTCTTTGAATACGTAATTTTTCCAATGATAATTCCGTCTATTAGCTAAGAATAAATCATGCATTTCTTGGCGAAGTCATATACAGGAGTTCTGATTACTGTCCAGCAAAGATGACCTTCCTCTGAGGTCAATTTCCGAGCCTCACTTAAAAAAAAAATAAAAAAAAAAGGGCGTCTTCGACCCCCGGAAATACGATAAACTGGCTTCATTCTTATTCATTTCATGTCATTAATACCACTATGATTATCAAGTTCTGAGCATAATGTACTTGCAGTACAGTTATACTATGCCATTTGTGCGTGTCTAAAGCCAATTAGCCGGCAATGACCAAAATAAATAGAGAAAATATTACAATGGCCATTAAGGTACCTACATCATTATTTTCTCGTTTCTTTTGCTTCCCAAAAATCTTGGAGAGTAACACTAAAGTTTCAGTACTACTTCGTCTTCATTGAGAGAACCTCTGGTCGCTGAGTTTCGAAGTTAATCATTATTGGGTAAGTCCATTTCGAGCTTTTGTTAATTATTGGTCTTTTCAGTTTTCACTCAGTCCTTGTTCTCATTATTTCTGTGATAATGTCGATTTTTTAAACGCTATTTTGCTATTCGAGGTATAAATAAATAAGTTAATCTTCTTGCTTTCGTGACTGAACAGAACTGAACGCTTGAGAGGAAAATCGCGAAGACACTTCGCTCCACAAGCAAACTTGACCTTTCCGCGCCTGTGACGGGACGATGGTCTTTTTCGACGGGACGATGGTCTTTTTCGAAGGTTCTGGAGGAGGGTTCACCTCGTTTGCCCTACTCATCTTGACCTCATCTCTCTTCCACTTGAGTGCAGGCCAAAGTAAGAACCTTCAAAGGCTGTAGATGGGTGTTGGGTTTCAAGATCCCCCACTGTGCTTTCATGGGCTCTTTTCAACACTGTGACTAATCAGTCATCTATGATCCGTTGAAAATTTCAATAACTTACTACACAAACTCGAAGCTAAACTTTCTCTTTAGATAATTTCTTGGCGTTATTATCTCCGTCTAAAGTTTAACCACCAAGACTAAGATTAAAAGTCAAGAAAAGCTATTCTCAACCTTTTTCAAGTTGAAATATGCAAATGATTCAATGACTAGCTCAGCAAAGAAAATAGGCCTCTTAGTAGAGTTTGATAATCGGTATGTTATTACAAGTAATATCTGATTTCGGAAATAGGTGAGCATTACTGTTACCGTACCACCATTGCCAGTTTATTTTTTTTATCTTTTTCTAATTAGAGCACATCCAAGAATGAAGTACAGCTAAGACGTGGATATTTTTTTTTAATTTTTTTTATTTTAAAGTTTAGCTATATGCATCAGAGGTAACTGATTTTCAAAGTACTCTTTAAACATCTATTCCGCGAACTTCAACATTACCAGGCTGTCGATGCATATTTTGCCGCTTTAGAGAGTGCGTTAAGTCTCGAACTTTCTCTCAAGGTCATCCCCATTTCATCATTTAGATTTTAATTCTTAATTGCCAACATTAGCCCTCATAAGGGTTCATGAGAAATCAAAAGACTCAAAGAAAATAAAAAAATAAGGAAGGAGCTGAATGTTTAACTAGATATAAAATTTTGGAAAGTGTTGATGGATCAAAAGTCTGGGATGAAAGTTGATGTTACAGACTTTTTTAGCAATAATCAACAAACTTTAGGGAGATCTTTGCCTAAAAAAATCTGTTAATGTAATTACTGCACAAATGACATGCAAGGATGGTTTTAGTTTTAGAAAAAAAAATGCATCACGCGATTCATTCAGATTAACTTGGCGACAAATGCCTTTCATAAGGTGCCACCAACTACAGGAAATGGAGTAAAGAATTTGGCTCTGAATTATTATAAGAGATGTGTTTGAATATGAGTTTATAGCAATGCAATGTGAATACATAAATGGCCATTTTACCATACATAATGTAGTTTTTAAAACATGACATATTCCCAATTGGGAACAATGGCCACATGTGCAGTATAATAAAGGATCTGATACTAAGAAGCAATGAATATTTTTATTCTATTCTGTGTTTCAGTACAATTTTAAGTTTATTAATAGTTTTCAAAAGAACAAAGGCAAAATGATCCGATTCTGGTAATGCATTTGAAAACGAAAAAATCTCGTTTTTATGAGAATCACTTTCCATTCAGTACCCATCATTCTGGCATTCTATTTTATTCAATATATGAAATCAATTTAAAGTTTATCTGCAGCTTTCAAAGAGGATTGTGACACTTTGACACTGTATTTCTGGATAAATCGTGACAGGTTCAATTATTTTGATTTTTTCCATAAAATGCCTATCAAGTAGGCTATCACATTCGATCCAAAACACATCTTTTTGACATTCTTCTTGCAATAATTACAAAGACCTTATTTGTCACTTGCTACTGACAGATGCTGTATCTGTAATTTTACGCTGATCTTTGTGCCAATTGGGCCTACCCGTGCACCTTCAATAAGGGTGCGAAGTAGAAAAGGGATATTTAACAACACTTCTGGCAAAGTCCAGCTGATTTAATTTTTCTTTGACTACCTCACAATAAAGATGACAAGTAGCAATGCGTGGCATGTTTATTACTGGAAAGAAAACAGGAAAATAACATTTTCCTGACATAATAGCGGACCTGTAATCATTCGCAAATCGACACAGTAGACCAACTCCCCTATATATTTAATATAATTCCGAAATGGACACGGGCTGCTTCACAAAAACACCCCTGTTGTCAGGCTTTTTCCATCGTTCATTATTAACTATTGGTTTGACTGAATCAAAATTAGTAACCATTTATTTGATTGTAGGCATTTTTCCATCTGAGTGATATTCATAAGCACCAAGTCCATTTTTCTTCACCGATGTTGAATCTGGCATTGGGCACTTTTTTCTAGTCTATTTTCCCTGGCCGTTCCAGTTGCTCTCATATTTCTCTCTTGCAACCTTAACCATGAGCCTTGTAGGGGTTAGTGCCGACAGTGCACCTCATGCGGTGCACTGTAGGCACTACTTAAGGTTCCTTGCAGCGTGCCTTCGGCCCCTAGCTGCAACCCCTTTCATATTCTCTTTTTTCCATCTTACTGTCCACCCTCTCCTAACAATTGATTCATAGTTCAGCTGCGATGTTTTCCTCCTGTTACACCTTTCAAACCTTTTACTGCCAATTTCCGTTTCAGCGCTGAATGACCTAATAGGTCCCGGTGCCTAAATTTTATATCCATATTCTTAACCATGAGGTCATGTGGTGTGAAAAAAATTGCCAACTAACACTCTATGAAAAGTAAAATCAGGGCCACGAGAAAGTCTTCAACAACTTCCATTCCTAAATGAGGATTCTGCTATGAGACGCTTTTACCGCAATACATGTCGAATTTGTAAGAATAACCACTAGATGAACACAATTACCAGAACTTCTACCAAAATCTTATAGATTTTCCTTCGATGAACATTCTACGGCTATGATGTCCAAATTAAAGTACCAAGCCTTCACCAATTGAAAGATTTTCAGGGAAGAGTCCGAACTGCTAATATGGTTTAATGGCCAAGTCCACTAGTGGTCGCAGTTTTGAGACCTTATCTGTGTTATCGAAGGTCTTGTTGAATGCAATATGCAAATATGCTTCACCACTCTGGTTCTGTTCCTGGAAATTCTTTAAGATGACTGGAATGGCTACGTCATCAGATTTTTCCCAATGCACTCTCTAGAAGTTTATGAAGTTTATATATATATATATATATATATATATATATATATATATATATATATATATATATATATATATATATATATATATATATTGTAAGAGGAAGAAAGAGAACCAAATCTGAAATCGTGTATTTGGGAACATTTTCTATTTTTGTTATGTGAGCACCCTACTTTCAAAACTTTTATTACAGATCAAACAAAAAGCATTTGACTGGATGTATATGAGTGATTTAGGCTCAAAATATTCGATACAGACCATCAAAGTCTTACGTGAAAACGCTGTTGATTAAAAGCACTTTCAAACGTGTGATTTTTGTGAATTTTTTTGTTAAACTGACTAGCATCGATAGATAACAGGTTAAAGGTTTTCTTCAAATAAACAACAACCGCATATATCGTACCGACCATTTATAACAAGTGATAATCATTTTAAAAATACTGTTCCCATACGGGAACAAAGGCTAATGGGTGCAAGTAGGATTTCATTACTCAGTTTCACTTCACGAGTATACATCTTCCCAGAATCTTCCAATCATAAATATATATGTACCTGATATGAAAAAGCAATGGTCCTTTGGTTTAGTGTCATCCAAGGTTCATTACCTAACGAGAGAAACACACAAACTGTCAAAAAACTTATGTAAATTTGGATCATGATTCTGATCGCGATATTGTTGGCGTTACAACAGGTGGGGCTTTACTTATGGTTAAATTTGGTAAAGAAAACACTAAGATTGACCCCAACGTAGTCTGTGCGATATTTTGCACGAGAGTAAACAATTTGAAGAAGAACATGTACTTGGGAAGACAAAGAAAATGCTCAAAAAGTCACAGAAGAATGGGACGATTAGGATACTCCTGTGGACACAGCACTTGACTTTGCTGAATCAGTCAGTGGCCCTACTGCTTAAGAAATTCGGAGGAATTTTTGTGTGGCCATTTCCAACGTTAGAAAGATCTGCGCTTGGAAAAGCTTCATCAGAACTTACTAAAAATAAGAGCAACCAGCGTAAAATCTGAAAGAGCCCGTTCTCGAGTAGGCTGTTTTGTTTGAAAAATCGTTCTCGATTATCCCCGAAAAAATCAGATGTTTTGTACTTTTGAACATCACACTTCGCTGAGCTACTTTTGAACATCATACTTCGCTGGAGCTAAATAATTATAGTAAATAAAATTGCGTATAATTTTACGGCTTGCAGAAAAGTTCTCTTAATTTCTTAAATAATTATTTTGAAAAAAAATCCTAAGCACAATATAGACGTTTAAATTATTTTTATTTCTTACTATTTTTCATATATCCTTATTATGAAAATTAGTATTACTGGAGTTAAAAGCCAATCGCAATAATTCTTGCTTTGTATAAAGTAAAAAAAAATACCTGACGATAAAAAAAATTAAACTGAAAACAAATAAATCCCATCTGTAATTTACAAGTATGAACAATGTCAGTAATTTTAGAACCCAGTCTCTCAGCAATACTCAGTGGCATAATTTATTCAGCTGAATTTGCAACGCGTTTGGGAAAATGGTGTAATAATCCTGCCTTCACAAAATGGTGTAAT
>NC_089787.1:33778123-33793123 GCF_040412425.1 Macrobrachium rosenbergii | reverse complement strand
GCGACCCATAAAATTTTAACCACTGCCTGGTGGTGGCCTATCCTATTTCGTTGCCAGAAGCACGATTCTGGCTAACTTTAACCTTAAATAAAAAAAAAAAAAAAAAACTACTGAGGCTAGAGGGCTGCAATTAAGTATGTTTGATGATTTGAGGTTGGACGATCGACATACCAATTTGCAGACCTTTGGCCTCAGTAGTTTTTAAGATCTGAGGGTAGACAGAAAAAGTGCAAGGTGAATAAAGTGTGGACGGACAGACAATAGTTTTCTTTAACAAAAAACTAAAACAACGGACGGCATAAGCATCCGACGTAAGAGTGATACATCTGGTTAAGAAGAAGTTTATCAAGGGTAGCGTGACGAACTCCTTGATTGCCATTCATCACTGTTTATTGTAGTAAATCAATCACAGTGAAAGAGATATCTTCCGATAGTATTCACCACTGATGGGCCTTGGTCATTCAGCTGTTGTATTTCCTTGACGGAGTTTTCGAAGCTGTACATCACGTCCCTGGTTGGGTTGAAGTGACAATCTTCCTTGTGAGCAAAGGTGTCTGGAGCTAGTGACCTTTCCCTGCATTATTTTCTTGTAATATTTGTCGAAACTTTATCAATTATAAGTGGTAAACTCTCTCAGTTATCAACAAATATGAGTGGTTAGAACACTGTTCCATATATTTTCAGAACACATATGCAAATGGGTAACACTGGGTGGGATGTCACTTTCCAAGTAAATATTAAATAAACAAAAACTGTATACATGGTTGGATGTGCATCTAATTATGTATCATGACCCTTCCGGCTGACTCACTGGTGTGCCCTTGCTTTGAATCACTTGGTTGATACTGCAACTGATTCATGTAGAATCTTTACAGACACCTACCTTGTTTCATCGCATCTTCCATTAGGCTGGTTGTAATTGTGAGCACGGGGAACCTTTTGCTGTCATTCAAGGATGGCTTATGGAGTAAGATGTGCAGAGTCTCAAGGTGACAACTGTCAGGCTATATCAATGACTTCATTGGTTCTTTGCCTTGTTGGAACAGTGCCATGGGTAAATTTGTAGTACCTCTTAATGGTACCCTCTCGGATGTTGCATGATACCCATTTGAAAAGATGTATGAAAGGCATACCAACAGAAGAGTTGAAGCATCCTCGGACAGAGTATTGGAAATGGCATTCTTGGTGATATTATTAATAAGTCATCTATATCTGTAAGCCACGCATATCCGCTCAATATCTAGAGCTATTGTGTGCTCCATAAAAAATCTTTATTTGTTATGACCTAGCCTGGAAGGGGGCACAATGTATCCCTTCTCAACATCTCAATACACTTCGTGGTTTGGATAGCCGTTGGTAACAGGAGCTGTTGCTATGCTGCTGAGTGTTGTATAGACATTATACTAAATTAAGCATTAGGTTTTGTATAGACATTATACTAAATAAAGCATTAGGTTCTGTACAGACATTATACTAAATAAAGCATTAGGTTCTGTATAGATGTTATACTAAATAAAGCATTAGGTTCTATACAGACATTGTACTAAATAAAGCATTAGGCAATCGTTCTAACACAGTGCAGGAAGGCTCTGTCTTATTTTGATGGGACAATTTCTCCACCAGTTAAGAAATACACACAGGTTGGAGGCTTTTGTGTCTAGCTGTCACCATACCTGAATTATTTTTTTCACCCTTCTTGGCTGTCAGTACCACTTACATGCCTACTTACTGTCTCCTGAAATATACTCTCACAAGAAGCTCTCTCCATGTTAGTAGCACTAACAGCAATGTTAATTGCACTTTTATGAGACACACACTTGTGAGTGCTGCACACACACACACACACACACACACACACACACACACACACACACACACACACATATATATATATATATATATATATATATATATATATATATATATATATATATATATATATATATATATATATATATATATATATATATATATATATATATATATATATATATATATATATGGAAATGAATACATAGAAATGTGTTTCACAGAAATAAATTTCTGACTTACCACCGGACTGAACCCCAGTCTTTCGAGTGAGAGTCCAGGGCTACCTGAGGTTTTTCCTGGGTGGGCGCCTAGGTCCCAACATACCAGTGGGGAGCTGGGTAAAACTCGCAAGTATGTTGGGCCCTAGGCGCCTGCCCAGGAAAAACCTCAGGTACATAGTACTTGGGTTCCAACGCCTTTTATGGTCTTTGTGTCCAAATTACTAGTGTCCTGGACTCTAAATCAAAAGACGGGTTCAGTCCCACAGTGAGTAAGAAATTTATTTCTGTGAAACATGTTTCTATCTGTTCATTTCCATCATATCTCACAGTGACCAGGGTAAGTCGAATGAAACGTTAGTAATTCGACCGCTGATGGGTCGAGGAGTTGCATAAAATTCACTGCCATTTTGGGCCCAGGGTGCCTGCCCTGGTAAAACCTCAGGTGTATAATACTTAGGTTCCAACTCCTTTCATGACCTTTGTGTCCGAACTGCTAATGCCCTAGTCTCTCACTCGAAAGAATAGAAAACTGTCTATGAGACATAGGAATGAAGTACATAAATATATCACCTAATAAGCCTAGAAGAAAAACAATCCACACCTTATTTCTGATTCTTCGTTCTATTCTTTTAGTGTCATTTCCTTGAACAAAATATAATTGTACTAAATGGAAAAAAATGTGTTTTTCCACAATTAGTGTATTATAGGGCAAACACTTCCTCATCTTCACTTCAAATAGCGTCAAAGACAAAGTAAATATCCAACTTTTTTTGGGAAATGTAATACATACTTCTTCATGTCAATTCAGCCATAGACCCAAATATATATATATATATATATATATATATATATATATATATATATATATATATATATATATATATATATATATATATATATATACATATATATACCAGATATCAAGAACTTGGATTTTAATAAGGAACATGTTAAGAATTCATTAATTTAATAATCACTGACTTTTCAGATATAACACTGTCCAATCTGGAGATCCGATGCTGTCGTGAAAATGTTTCCCTTACTCTTGACATAGAAATTCGCCCAATGACGTGGTATTCCATCTGCCTGTCTCTGGACTTGAGCTTCGGTTCTTTGCATGCCTTCGTAAATGGCAATGAACAGCTCCCAAGCAATACTGAAGATCCTCCCATTTCAGAGTCAGTCATCGAAGGCGGAGGTTTACTTTTCATAGGACAACACCAGAACGTCTTGGGAGGAGGGTTTAGCAAATCCCAAAGCTTGAGAGCAACACTGATGGATTTCCTTATGGCTCACGAGACACTGAACATCAGTTATATGGCAGAGTACACTACATGCAATGGCCCAGAAGAAGTTATGCCCGAGACATTTTTGGATTTCCATAACATCTCGAGTGATTTTTCTCAGAACAAAACTGCCTTTCAATACATGGATCTCGATTCGACACTATGCTCATCATTTGGCAAAAAAAATATCGTTTATGCAGATAATCGTGACTATACAGATGCAAAACAATTTTGTCAATCAACGGGTGGCTATTTGACCTCACCTGACAGTGCTGAGGAAAACAACCAGATTTTAGCTAAGGCAGCTCTTTTCGAGGACAAATGTGGAGGCGAATACAAATCTGATACTTTGTGGGTGGGAGCAAACTGGGAAAATGGAAATTGGCTTACTGAATATTATGGTAATCCTCTTACCTTTCAAAATTTTAAGAGTGAGTTAGGAGTTAATCGCAGCTCTTGTGTGTCCATCATAACAAAGAGTGCTGAAGATCACATCCATTCTGGCAAATGGACATTCACGTCATGCCTCCGAAAAAGGTGTTTTGCCTGCTCATACATGACATATCCTGTGTTCATGCGTCTTCGAGGTTTATGCATTAAGTCAGTTTTAGATACGAACTACACCTTAGTATATGAGAACGGGAGCATTTCGTTTCTTGGGTTTCAGAACTCTGAAATTCGCTATCGTCAAGGAGACAATGGCAGCCTGGGCTACTGGGAAATCTCAACTTCCCACCCTAGCGGAGCAACCGCTAGACTTCCACGTCAGTCACCTAATCACTACCCAATGGGTAGAAACACTTGGGAATTTTCTCGAGACGCTTGCAGGAACGGTAAAAGGCAGCTACGACTTACAGCCTGTGCAGACCACGAATTTATGTGCAAAAGTGGCGGGTGTACATATCGCCAGTTCCATTGTGACATGGACGTAGACTGCGATGATGGCTCCGATGAAGAGGACTGCCAGCGAATCATTTACCCTAAAACATATGACTCCCAGAAAGTTGCTCACAAGAAGAACTTAAGTGCTCCAGCAATACTCCAGATCAGTATGGATATGCTATTGATTAAGGAATTCGATTTAGCAAATTTCAGATATACAACTGAAGCAATTATTAAGCTGAGCTGGTATGATGAACGACTTACATACTTGAATCTACAATGGGTTTCATGGAAAAACAAAATTAGCAGTGACATTTGGACACCTCCAATTGAGTTCCTTGGTCATGGAGGAACATCTTGTGATACTAAGGACGAAAATAACATTACCACAATCCTCCGAAATGGTGAAGGATACACTGATAATACCAGAGTGTCTGAAGGTAAGGAAGGTGTTCACATTAATCTTGTATTTCTCAATATAATTCTAGAGTTTTTAGACTATTACATATAGTGACTAACTGTACTTTCGTTTTTCCTTCAGAAATGTAAGTAGTCATAGTTGCTTTGTAAATAATTTTTGGCCATTACAACTAAGTATCTTTTATAAGTAAGCTTCTTTTTCATATACTGAACTAAGTATTATTAGTGAAAATGTCTAACCATCTTTCAGATATTTTGTACGATGGAGATAAAAATGCTGTCGAGCTTACGAGAAGAGTCACAATAACATCATCTTGTCTCTTCGGACTTTTTGCTTTTCCCTTTGACGAGCAGAACTGTTCCATGGTAAGGAAAACAAAATAATAATTACCAGTAAAAGAAGCCATTAAAAAGGCTAATAATGATTCTAATTTGTTATAACCAGGAAACATCATATCTGAATTGTCTGACCTAGAAAGAATAACCTGAGGTTTCATTTTAGAAGGTATAAGCGAAAACTTGATCATTTTATGATTTTCCTCTTTTTTTATCTATTTTCTAACCCGACTCCCAAAAAGATAAAGAAGTCTGTCAGTCGTATTGCCTGTATCCCAATATTCTAATCTTAGGTTTTGCATTGCCCATTTTTATCATTAACCAGTTCTATCCCATCCATTTAAATTTATGTGAATTTCACTTACCTGTATATCAGTTTGGTATCTAGAACTTTCACAGTCCTACCATAATTGCAAATTGAATTAATTAATTTCATAACTTAATATCTTTTTTTTTTTTTTTTAGATTTTAGGTTCTGTAAATCACTTGTTTTCTATCAAAGCATAACAATGTTTCACCAAGACCACCTTCCTAGCTCCCTTATGACTTATAATTACGACACAATACATAAAACAAACACTAACTTCAAGAGTATTACAAATGGGATATCTATTATGTGAGTGTTTTCTTATTATTCTAAGTAGAACACCGAATTATCATGCTAATAAAAATGTCTCTGTATTTCATTACAGACTTTGCTCCTGTCCTATCCACCCGAATATTATATGAAATTTGAAATTTCGGATGGAGGCCTACGGTTCTTAGGGGAAAGGAACCTACTCCAGTACTATCTAAAGGAAGAGTCTATGAGAACGCAGTCGATAACACATGATAAAGTATGCATATTTTACATATTTTCCAATATTTATTGGTCATGAGTGCCTTGTGAAATGAAGCAGTGTAGTGTAATAAGTTGTGTTATCACGAAAGATGCATTACTTGGGAAACCATTGAGCTCTGTTACACTAACATCACAATTTTACAGTCTCGGACAAGACTAGACCCTCACTTCTTTTTCATGACAGACACAGGACTTTGTGAAAATTGACTTTAAACATGTTAGTTGCTTACAAGCTGTAAACGCTGTCCTAAAATTAACTTTTTCCCCAGATTATACATTGCATATAGGCAAAGAGAAATACAAAGTACCAATCCATTTATCAAAGTTGATAAACATCACTGATCGCATGGACTGGTTTATCACTTCTGATTGCACATCACCTGAAACTACAGTAAATAAATCATTTCACACTCCTCATGCCTGGAGGTTGGGTGATGGCATACTCTATGATATTTTCAGTGGTTTTTGTAGAATTTCTGACATTAGCCTACAGCAAACTGGCTTCTTTTTTTTTTATAAAAAGCTACACGCACCCTAGCTATCTGTAAATCCTTTCAAAAGCTCTGCTGCTCATAACAGTTTTAAAAGCTCTACTTTTCATAATTTGCATTTTTATAATACTCTGAAGTTCGCTGTGTCTCGAGGCGTCTTACAAGCAGACAGTAGTTCTATGAAACAGTGGATTGATCGATTGATTTATAGATTTTAGGCATACATGCCAAACACTGGGACAACTAAGGCCATTCAGCGCTGAAACGGAAATTGACAGTAAAAGGTTTGGAAGGTGTAACAGGAGGAAAACCTCAAAGCAGTTGCACTATGAATTGTTCGGAGAGAGTGGAAAGTAAGATGGAAGAAAGAGAATATGAAAGGAGGTACAGTAAAAGGAATGAAAGACCTCAAGTAATGGCTACACTGTACAGCATGAGGTGCAATGTCGGCACTACCCCCTACGGGGTGGGAAACAGTGGAGTTGCATGTCAATGAGGTTTTCTTGTTCAAATACCTATGAATTACATTTGTTTCCCCTGATATCTTTAAGCGCTAGACGTACATACCCTAAAGCCTACAGACTGTGAAAGACACCCTTGTTAGGTTGTCCAAATACAATCAAAGGATACCAAACAATTACCAAACAATTACAGCATAACGATAATGCCAATAACATTCCTTGTTTTTCAGTGTCCTAGCTCGCATGATTTTAATCAAATATTACACTTCATATTCTGATCATTCCAGGATGACCTTAGCAGCATACACGTCAGCCTCGTTTTCTCCAACTTATCTACATATTTCCTCACGTCTACGTACATCCCAACTTTCATCCTCCTCATCATTGGCTACATGACTTTCTTCTTCGCTGTTGATGATTTCACCGACAGGTTCATGGCAGCTCTTACGGCACTTCTGGTCGAGGCTGCTTTTTTCACTCAGGTAGGGTAACACCCAAGACCTTGAAGTCTTGTTGAAGATTCTGAGCAAAAGACAAGACCGATTGATATTGAGTGAAAGAGCCACAACAATGTAATTGATAAACTGTATTTTTCAAGATACAAAAAAATACACAAAAAAGGGATAAAAAACAAGGGAGCTTTCGACCGTTTGGCTGAAGAGGACCGTTGCGCAAACGGTCGAAAGCTCCCTTGTTTTTTATCCCTTTTTTGTGTATTTTTTGTATCTTGAAAAATACAGTTTATCAATTACATTGTCGTGGCTCTTTCGCTCATTATTTTCGATCACAGTATAGTGATGCACCACAGACCAATTGATATCTTAAACACACAAATGGTGCCTAGATTTTTACGTGTACATTTGCATCAAAGATATTCTTGACTTCTGAAAATAAAATTACCACTATCAATAACACCAGCTATTTTCCTAAGATTTTAAACACTTCAGTGTATTAAATAATGGTCATATTTGATTTCAAGTATTGGGATGTAACTGGCATTTTTTTTTCTCTCTGTCTATACAGACAAGTCAGTCTGTGCCTCAGACTGCTTACTTGAAGCTGGTCGACATCTGGTTTGTGTTCTGCATCGCTTTCCTTTTCTTGATAATGGTGGTCCTCGTAATTATCGACACCCTGAAAGTAAGTTGAATTTTAAAATACTCTGCATTGCACGGAGTAGTATGTTCGTTCAATTAAATCATTGCTCGATTATTTCACATTCAATTAATCATTGCTCGATTATTTCATATAAACTAAATATGTAATTCAAACGTACGTTAAATTTACTGTCATAAATTTTTCATATCTTGGACTGAAAGAATTCGTATTATGTCCACACATATCTTTGCATAATATTCACTGCAAATTCAAAGGAGCCACATAACTGATAAAACAGGTAAAATTGTGACACTAAGGCTACGATGGAAAGCCTCACACTTTCATACTATTTACTTCTTCTCTAGGCCCTCGAACAGGAGCCGCAAGAAATCCTACACGAGAGGATTTTCAACGTTCGCATTGCTGCAGTTTTCCCGAAGGGTCTCGACGCAGGAAGTGAAGAAGAAGAGGCAGCCAAGAGGAAGAAGCGTTGCCTTACGTCCACACGACTCAACACCTTCAGCAAGATCTTCTTCCCTTGTTCCAGCCTTCTCTTCGTGGTGGTATACTACGCTTATGCCACCACATATAAAGGGGGTTAGAGTGGGTTCTTGTCTGTCGAGGCGTCAGTCAAATTCCTGGGGCCAGATTCATCTTATGGTGAACTTCCATATGAGATTTATCACTGTGCAATTTTTAAGAGTACTAAATTACTGAAATGGAAGGTAAAATGCTGCAGGCTCTTATACTGAATTAATGTATCTCAGTATTCTTTGACAATTTGGTAAGTTATTACACCTACCTCCCCATTGAGATCTACACCCTACTCGCTACACATTCTGTGTTTTGCTTCCCTCGTTGGCTCCTGAGCTTCACTGGGACACACTGTCGCCAGCACCTTTCCACGCCACTGTTCTTCGCCACCTCACTTCAGTCATAATGTTGGAATGTATAGGTGTGATATATTTGCTTCTATGTTCTATCCAAATGCTGTGTGCCGAAACATTATCCCATCGATTTAGTCCCAACTGAGTTATTCAGTTTTGGCTAACTAGTAAATTCACTATGCTACATCGTGCAAGAATGGCTTTACAGACATCCAGAAATAGATCGTCTGAGTAGGCCCTCAAGTTCATGATCTGAGTTCCATCGAAAGCTTATGGGCCGTTACGGAGCCATCCTTAAGCACAAAGACAATATTCTACACCACGGTTTGTGAACTTTGCAGGCCCCTGTGAGACACCGTCCGGATGTGAAGGTTTAGAATCAGTGATTCTCAAACTGGGTGCCGTGGCACCTTGGGGTGCCACAGACAGTGCCTAGGGGTGCCGCAAGATTGTCATGAGTTTTGTCTTGAACATTGCAAAAAAAAAAAAAAAAAAGGTTTGCAGAAGTCTTCATATAATTATTATCAGTGTGTCTACTCCAATATGTTCACACACACATGTATATAGTATGGAAAATAATTTTATTCATTAAATAAGAAGTTAGTTCATGCAATATGGTAGGATGGTGAAGAAGGGGTGCCACGGTAATGATTACATTAGTTAGGGTGCCATCACTCAAAAAAGATTGAGAACCACTGGTTTAGATTTTCATTAAGCAACTTGAACATGTATGCTGAATATCCAGCGATTTATTTTTAAGCTTACCCTAGGTAGATAGCAGTTTATTAGTTGTTGTGTGTTGAACATATAGTTATTTATTTAGCTACTGACCTATATTGACTATATAATAATTAACTTGTTTGTTGAATCAATAAATTCTATATATCTGTTTCGTTCCACAATTTTACGCCTTTGTTAGATTTCAGAACACATTTCCTTACTTAAGCCAAAATAAATGCACTGACTAATCTATAGCATTCATTATTAATTCCTTCAAGCAGTGATTAGTTTTACAATATTTATACAAATTACGCTTTGGCTCCAAAGATTTTATTCTTATAAAAACTGTGATTAAAGAATAAAACTGAAAACGAGCCTTTACATATTGTCATGCTCGGAATGTTACGAACTTTAAAAAAAAATAATTTTTTTTCTTCAGATATAAATGTAATTGTTTTTTACACGAGAGTAAAACTTCGGAGTTTCAAGGACACATACACAACAGAATGTAAGTTTAAGTGCTTTAAAATGTTAATCCAGAATATCGATGCACAAACACCACTCTTATCTGATAAACCACTGAAAAGTGCGGGCTGATCTGATGAACACAAGAAATTTGGCAACTACTGACAGCTTATTAAATCACGCGAACATATTCGATTAACCGATCATACGTTATCTCCCTTATTTTCTTTACCTTTTGCAACATTTTACCTATTAATCAAATTCAATGCTATTGTGATGATACTTTTTAGTTTTCTGTAAAAGAAAACTATTGTGCTGGCTTTGTCTGTCCATCCGCTCTTTATTCTGTCCGCCTTCAGATCTTAAAAACTACTGAGGCTAGAGGGCTGCAAACCGGTATGTTAATCATCCACCCTCCAATCATCAAACATACCAAATTGCAGCCCTCTAGCCTCAGTAGTTTTATTTTATTTAGGGTTAAAATTAGCCATAATCGTGCTTCTGGCAACGATATAGGCTAGGCCACCAACGGGCCGTGGTTAAAGTTTCATGGGCCGCGGCTCATACAGCATTACACGGAGACCACCGAAAGATAGATCTATTTTGGGTGGCCTTGATTACACGCTGTACAGAAAACTCGATTGCGCCGAAGAAACTTCGGTGCATTTTTTACTTTTTTTATTATTATTATTATTTAGCAATCTTCGACCCTGGTAACCAAAGCAGAATGCTACTAGTCCATGCCTACAACAGGGAAAAATGAATACAAAAAAGTAAATCGTAGAAATGAGATTAAAAAATAAGAAAAAAAATAAAATGAGACTTCTATGAAACTCCTCAGCATCAAAACAATTTGAACCCAGTCTGAACTTCTGAAATTCCAATGAGTCAACTACATCAATAAAAGGTTCATTTCTTAATTTGTTCTCAGCAACTATCTTGCTTCTAGAAACCTGTGTGGTACTGAACCCCACGAAGGAAATGGCAAGACTGTTAGAATTTTATATCTAATACTACGTAATGTATGATAAACTCAGAAGATCTGAATGCAAATGAAAATCTGGATTATTAAAAGTTCTGCACAGCGCACATAATGAGCTAACTGAACAATGGTGCCAGAGATCAGTGCTAAGACCTGGAGTGAGCAATCTAATAGAACTCGAGGTTTTCTTCAACAATTCAACATGCCAATCAACTGCACAAAAACAAACTGGGAAGCATTAGTTTAAGCATGGCAGGAGAGACAGGCTTTCAAAAATACTAACAATTTCCAAATATACCTATTTTTTTCTACAACTGGAGGAGAGGTAGGCTGGCAATGTTTCTCGAAGGCGAGAGGAGGCTATGTGGTTAAAATATAATATGATGCATTTAATTTAGGCCAAAGGCCAAGCGCTGTGACCTATTAGGTCATTCAGAGCTGAAAGGGAAATTGAGAGTAAAAAGGTCTGAAAGGTGTGACAGGAGGAAAACCTTGCAGTTGCACTATGAATCAATCGTTAGAAGAGGGAAGAAAAAGAATATGAGCGGAGGTACTGTAATAGGAACGAAAGGGGATGCAGCTAGGGGCCGAAGGGACGCTGCAAAGAACATTATTAAGTAATGCCTACAGTACACCGCATGAGGTGCACTGACGGCACTACATCCCTACGGGAACTATACGTTTAGGGACAGTTATAAGCTTTGCGCTTTTACAATGAAGTTAATTTTGCCATTACCCTTATTTATTTAGCTCCTGGGGAAAGACATTATACCGCGTTGACAGAATAATTGCAAATTATGTAAAAAATAGATCGCCAACAATATAATTACACACGGAGGGAGAGAGATTTAAAAACATACTCATAGCAGACCTGTCAAAAAAAAAACCACTCATCTAAGGGATAAGGCCTCTTTGTTTACCATATTTCAGTTGGCACGTTGCAAAGCATTCATTCTCATTATTATTTATGCTGAGCATACAAAATGTGAAATAAACCAAGGTTACCATACGTGGAAAAATGAAAATGAGCTCAAGATGAAGAAGACGGAACTTTCCACATTCACCAGAGACCAAGAATCTACAATATGTCAGATATGTGTGTCACATCTCATCACCAAAGAAGCAGACGATGCTGAAAAACTATCAGATTTTTTAAAAACAAATGTTCACTATCCTGTAAAGGTACAACTTCCATACAATTTACTGCTCAGACCTAAATAATTAACCTGCGCAAGACGGAAAAACAGTGTGCATATTTCCGTTTTAAATAAAAATTCAACCTTGATCCCCTAATGAGTCAGTGACAGATTTCAGATGGAATTACAAAATAAATTGGTTTTACTCCTTTAATACAATAATCTTGGTCATTTATTTTTTTTTTTTTTAAGTATCACTAAAAAAGTTCGTATGCGGAGGACGATAAATAAAATACAATTGTCAGCGAATAGAGGAAATTCTAACGTACGAGTATTTTTGCAACAGTGCAATACCAAGTGGGTTATAAGCCAGCATGAAAACATACAGATTCATCTGGCTTGTTTATTGCAAAAAAATGTGCTTTTTCCTCATACGTACGGCTACAAAATAAAATAAGACAATATGCACCGCCGAAGCATTCATGCTTTAGCTGCTGAATCAAAGATGAACGTATGTAAAAAAAGGCTCATTAGCAGCACGTCCACATACAATACACCCACAGCGGAACTCAACTCTATCTTAGCACACGATATCGTCCTTCCTGGATCTTGAAGCCTTTCCTTTAAACGTATTTGGTCACCTAGTTTATTATTATTATTATTATTATTATTATTATTATTATTATTATTATTATTATTATTATTATTATTATTATTATTATTATCTACACTGGAACTCTACTTTGAAGAGACAGGAAAGTAGGGTGGCAAGGAAAAAGAAACACAAAAGTAATGATGAAACTATATAGGAAAATAAAAAAAAATAATAGAAATTTGTTTCTAAGGAGTGAGACTTGTGTTTAGCTTACTCAGCTAATGGCATTTGCTACTCCTCAGTCTCAAACTCCTGCTTCTCCACGACACTTTAGTATTAAACACACTCCAAAATCCTTTCGCCTCCCATTCTCTCCATTCACCCAAACCACTTCAGAACAATCTTCTCACCTACGCTGACCTTTGTACCACTCCGTCGTTTATCTATATTTGTTACCTTTACAACCCTTCCTACTCATACTAATTAATAACTTCCGCCTATTTTCCTCACTTGCACTGGACATCCATACTTCATTTCAATAAAGAAGAGTTGGCTCAACAATCCTTCCAAACATACAGTAGCTACTTGTACTTACACAGACCTCCTGTCAGTGATCAAATTCTTCCATTGTCTGTGAAATGGCACTTTTAACAAACGTATTTTTCTATCTGATGAAAAAGACGCATTCACTTAAAGTAAACAATATGATAAAACAAATGGAGTCTTAATTACGATAGCTCTCTCATTTTCTTCCTAGAACTACTCTCACTATAAAAATATATGAGGGAAGTGTAAACTATCTCTTACCTAAAGCTGATATACAGGGATTATCTAAGACTTAACATGTAATATCTAAAAGCAAAACTCTCACATTCACCTCATTTATCTCCTTCAATCTCTCCCCACTTGGAAATAGTATTTTTATTCTCGGTTTCGTCTATATTTTGTTACAGTTATTTTGACTTCATTCTTATTCATACAGCGTCATGGTATAAGCGTACTCTTGCAGCGCAGATATAGGCTGTCATGTGTGCGTGTAGCATATTATAAACTGAGTCTCCTCGTCCGCTCGTGTCTCTAACCGATTAACCTCCGCGACAAAAACCAATGAGAAATGCAAGGTGTAAGACTGTAAGGCACCTACGCTCTTAACGGCTTCGTTTGATCTACTTCTCGCAAGAGGTTATCGAAGGGCAACACTGTCCAGTTTCAGTACTACTTTCGCTTCACTGAGAGAACCTTCTGTCGCTTGTGTTTTTCCATGTTACCCTTTATCAGGTAAGTCGATTTCAGGTTCTTGTTAATTTCTATGCTCAAGTTCAGTCGTTGTTCTCAATATTTATGATACAGTGATGTCGATTTTATTTCACCTTGCTTCGCTAATCTTCTTGCTTTTGTGGCTAAACAGACCTGAACACTTCAGAGGAAAATCACGAAGATACTTCACGCCACGAGCAAACTTGACCTTTCCTCGCCAGTGAAGGGACGATGGCCTTGTTCCAAGGTTTTTGGATGTTAACCTCTTTTGCATTACTCATCTTGACCTCCTCCCACTTCCACCTGTGTGCAGGCCAAGGTAAGAGCTTTCAAAGGCTGCGTAGTGGTGTTTTCAAGACCTTTCGGAGTACTTTGGTGGGTCCTTTTCATCATGTGATAAGCTCAAAGTTTGAACAAATATAAAATGCGCTCCCTCGTTTCTCCCATTGGCTTTCAGGCCTCACTGTGACTCACCAATCACTTGTCCTACTGAAAATTTCAGTAACTAAGTCAGCTCCTCGTTAAACCTTCTTCTTTGGGCAATTCCTTGTCGCTATTATTTCCCTCAAAAGTTCAACCATCGGAACCAACAGTAAACAAGTAAAAAATGAGCCGAAGTTTCTTCGGCGCAATCGAGTATAATGCTGACTAAAACTCTCAGCCACGGCCCATGAAACTCTCAGCAGCGGCCCATGAAACTTTTAGCCACATCCCAGTGGTGGCTTGTGTTATTGGTAGCTATAGCGATGCCAGATGCACGATCATGGCTAACTTTAACCTTAAATAAAATAAAAAAAACTACTGAGTCTAGAGGGCTGCAATTTGGTATGTTTGATGACTGGAGGGTGGATAATCAACATACCAATTTGCAGCCCTCTAGCCTCAGTAGGTTTTAGAGCTGAGGGCGGACGGACAGACGTATAGCCATCTCAATAGTCTCCTTTTACAGAAAACTAAAAAGCCAGCAGTGCTATATTAAACCTTGATCCAATTTAAATATAAAAATGATTCAACCTTTTGCTTAGCAGAGACGATCAGCCTCTTAACACTCTCCAGTAACCAAGCGTCTTCAACTGAATTGACAACATATGGGAACATGGAGTCATCTTA
>NC_089787.1:33730623-33773123 GCF_040412425.1 Macrobrachium rosenbergii | reverse complement strand
ATATATATATATATATATATATATATATATATATATATACATATACATACACATACACACACGCACACACACATATATGTATACAAATATACGATTCTCTTTTCATCAATAGTGAAAGCTACAAAACACAATCATATCTACTGTAATTTCCAAACCGAAAAGCTAAATTCTTCCAAGCAGTGTAATGGTACTCTGGGTGTCGAGCAGCCTGGAATCTCTCCATGAAATATGCACCGGTGATTATTTTTTATAAGTAACACTCTAAGAAGGTAACTTGGCGTGGGTGATGGGGAACAACTAGGTTAAAACGCCGGTACGACTCTGAAAACACGCGACCGTTTTTACTACGGGACTCAATGGGTATCTAATTCTGATGCCTAGATTCATTGTCCTTGAGAATTATTTATTACATGTTCTGCTTTGCCTTGCTTCAGTATTACAATTTTCACTGTACTGTTAATACTGATTAGGGCTTCACTGTGATGATTAGTTTCTGCTGGCCGCGAGTTCGAGTCTCCGACCGGCCAATGAAAATAAGAGGAATTTATTTCTGGTGATAGAAATTCAATTCTCGCTATAATGTGGTTCGGATTCCACAATAAGCTGTAGGTCCCGTTGCTAGGGTAACCAACTGGTTCTTAGCCACGTAAAATAAATCTAATCCTTCGGGCCAGCCCTAGGAGGGCTGTTAATCAGCTCAGTGGCCTGGTTAAATTAAGGTAACTTTTTGTGATGATTAGTATGATTTAAAAACTTCATCTGACTTCTATACCTGGGGATGCTGTGGCCTAATTTCTGCGTCCTGTTTATCTGTTTTGTCATCAGCATAAATAAACCTTCAAATAAGTACAAAGGTTTCTACTCATATCATGAACTCTTATTTCTTTCAAGAGCCTTTTGCTTCATTGTAAGATCGGTAATATATTAGGCTTAGGTTACAGACAGAGCTCTCTATTTGTAAAGTTTACATGTAGTCAAAATCAAGCTTAATTTCTATTTTTTTTTTTACATTAAAAACACTGCTTTGAAACTTCAATAAACAAAGTATATACAGACGAATTCCAATAACTCCTTTCATTCTTTATGACCTAAAATCTTCAGAGAGAGAAAGTTTTCAAAGTAGTCCCAAAAGTACAGCACTCGTACACATGATGCGACATCCGTCCTTCATAATAATAATAATAATAATAATAATAATAATAATAATAATAATAATAATAATAATAATAATAATAATAATAATAATAATAATAATTAAAAAATATTCATAGTAGCATGAGTCTTAAAATGGAGAAGCAAATCCACAGTTATGTATATGTACACATATTTAAAGATAAATCAATATATTTATTTACCTTTAAATATATGCACATATACATAACTGTGGATTTGCTTCTCCAATAATAATAACAATTTCTGCTACTATAGTTGATCCGTATGAGTCGACTATCTCTTCCATCGATGAGGGGTGGGTTGAGTGAAACACTGATACAACATGAGTAATTGAGACTTTATCAGAAAATTGTTTTGCAACCTAACTGGATATCTTATTGGAACCGTACTCTCTGAGGGGAAAAGCATATAAGATTATGTATGTATGTATGTATGTATGTATGTATGTATGTATGTATGTATGTATGTATGTATGTATGTATGTATGTATATATATATGTGTGTGTGTGTACAGTATAATATTTATATAATATACATACATATATATATAATGTGCGTGTTTGAATGTCTTTTTCAGCAATCTTATGGTACTCTATGGGATTAAAACGGGATTCTTTTGAACACTCTCTCTCTCTCTCTCTCTCTCTCTCTCTCTCTCTCTCTCTCTCTCTCTCTCTCTCTCTCTCTCTCTCTCTCTATATATATATATATATATATATATATATATATATATATATATATATATATATATATATATATATATATATATATATATATATATATATATAATAATATATATATATATGTATGTATATTTATACATATATATGTATGTATAAATATATTTATATATATATATATATATATATATATATATATATATATATATACATATATATATATATATATATATATATATATATATATATATATATATATACAAAGTGGCATTGTTGTAGGAGCTAACCAAATTAAAAATCTGCATACCATCAGTATGCATGTGGTCCCACTTCTGTAAAAAATTAATTCATTTGGCGTCTGAGATTATCTTCACCTAGAGGAAACTGAATGCATATTCTCTTTTGGCATCATTATTCAAAAAGCATTATCCATCGTATTTACAGGAGGATCATTCACAAGCCCGAACCGGCTCTTTTCTCCTCTTTCTACCTGTGTTTCAGCCTTGGGCTCCGTCCAATTATCAGAAGCGCGCTCGGCTGCAATAAATATCGGCGCGTGCGGAGCCTCCGCATTAAATTCCGATATGCGTGCAGGCAGAAGTATTTGACGGGCGGACCCAGCAAGGTTCTCTTTATATCAGTTTCATTTCGATATGTGCAAGATATTTTTGAATCCGTTACAAATAGCACGGAATACAATGTGGACTTGTTTCATTACAGCGAAACAAGGAAAAGCTCCCCAAAGCTGCAGAAGATCAATTTTGCGAATATTTTACAATTCTGGCTGGTATAGATTAAATCGCATATTTTGCATTCGGGTCAGGGCAATTTTTAATCAAAATCTGTTGGGATTGTTATTCAGCATCTCCCGTTTTCAGTGCGAAAAATGTCTTTATTCTTTAATTAAGCAACCCGATACCAATTATGAGATTTGATGCGGACTAGATATTTCATAACGCGGAACGGAATAACGGCGACAGTCGATACATGCAGGAATAGTAAGAACGGCATTTCACGTAAACCTAAAGTTAAGAAATAACTAAGAATGAAATCTGCCTCTGAAACACCAATTATTTTCTAGGTATCGTATCTCTAAACATACACAAGAATAAATGACATACACAAGCATACTTATACACAGAAAAAGGAAAATTTTTCGCAAGTTTAGGGTCTCTAAACTTGAAATTTTCCGATGGCGCTGAAATTCTCAATAAAATACCAAGCATTTTTAGAAGGCAACAGTTTTCATAATCCTAATCACCTCGTCATAATGTGCCTTGTCTTCTGAAGCTAATAAAAGGTCTTTAAGGGTATAACACTGTTTTGTTGTTGTGAATATCTATGTATGAAATGAATGGCTTCTCTTCAACAAGTACTTTTCACAGTTATACTTTGCTATGGACTGAGAGGGTTACGTTGTACCAAACAACTTCAGGTTGTTTCATCGTTAGCTACATTTATGGTCATTGTTTCAGAAAGCTCCTCGGTGCAATACATTTGCCCCTTCACTGACCGTATGGTACATGTTCACCTTTCATCGCTCCTTATTTTGTCTTAAATTTGTAAAACCTTACGACCGACCGAACAGATCAATCTCTGGCCCAGTTTACTCCAAGGAATGAGAAAGTGTTCTCCAGAGACTGCTGAAACCTTCTGTCAATTTCACTCATTACAATTCTCACAAAAATATACTATGAATATCACAAAAAATTATTTGATGATACACAATAAAAATATTAATTTACGCGATATCTTATGCAAAAAGAGAGCTAACATTTACGTCCATTCATCATGCAGAAGATATATATATATATATATATATATATATATATATATATATATATATATATAGATATATATATATATATATATATATATATATATATATATATACTAGATATATATATATATATATATATATATATAATATATATATATATATATATATATATATATATATATATATATATATATATATATATATATATATATATATATATATATATATATATATTTATGTGAGTTTTTACGTGCGCATACCGCGTACAAATATTTGTTTCACAAGTAAACTACCACGCATTCGTGCGGCTTAAACGAAGCAATTGTCGAGCTTTCATTAACGAAAGCTCCATTTACTCGAATTAATGATTAAAACTAGCTCCTTTTTTATAAGATCTCGCCTATAACCTTTCGTGCTCGACCTTTCTTAAAATAAGAGTACCATTTGTAGGTTCCTTCGTGAATGGGTTCCAGCTAGTGCTCATAAGTGCTGGATCACCAGGGTAAATGTAGCATGGATGACACTTCGTTCTCTTCAATGTGCCATATCTAGATAGTGTAAATAAATCATGCAGCCAATGGATAATAATACATAAATGTTTCGTTCTGGAGCCCTCTTGTGTCGTTCCTTTTTGTCTAATATACTGAAGACAATATGGCACTAATATCAAAGTCTCATTCTAACCTTTTTATTACATGAATTTTTTATATTATTTCTTCTTGACTGTCTATAATATTGTCCACTAATAAAAGGGCAACATTGAAGAGGATCCACAGTGTTCACAAGGACAACTAAACCAACTCAAAACCCATGATTTGGTTTGCGTTGAACTTTAAAAATGCAACGATACAATTTCATATAAATCATCCGTAATTATACCTATAATTTCAAATACTAACATGCTTGGCTATTACTCAGTAAACTTTATTAAAATTTAAAAAATGGTTTATAAAAACAAAGAAATCACACCCGAAAGATTTCTATAAGAGCTTATATTTCTATAAACATATTTCTATAAGTATAAGCTTGGGCTTAAATGATGCATGAAAGGACTAAGGCAACTGATCAAGAACTTTCATTTCTAGGATTACTTTTTATTATCTGATCACGTAATCAGCAACCAGGCAAACATTATCAAAATTTATTTTGAATATAAATTAAAGTACAAAAAAGATAATATAGTCATACTAAATTATATGATACTCGCTAGATCTAACGCAAATTAATATCGCTTTTTACTACGTTATTTTACTTTTTTAAGAGACAATCCTATCAACCTGAAAATCTGATGAACTGCACAGCTTTTCATAAGCCTCATGATGTGAATTAATTAATTTAATAATCACTGACTTTTCAGATATAACTCATCATTTCCATCTCGAGATCCGATGCTGTCGTGAAAATGTTTTTCTCCCTCTGGGCATAGAAATTCGCCCAATGACTTGGTATTCCATCTGCCTGTCTCTGGACTTGAGCTTTGGCTCTTTGCATGCCTTCGTAAATGGTCACGAGCACTTCCCAAGCAATACTGAAGATCCAAGCAATACTGAAGATCCTCCCATTTCAGAGTCATTCATCGAAGGCGGAGGTTTACTTTTCATAGGACAACACCAGAATATTTTAGGAGGAGGATTTAGCAAAGCCCACAGCTTGAGGGCAACACTGATGGATTTCCTTATGACACAGGAGTCACTGGACATCAGTTATATGGAGACGTACACTGCATGTGACGATGCAGAAGTTATGCCCGAGACATTATTGAATTTTCATAACATCTCCAGTGATTTTTCTCAGAACCAAACTGACTCCAAACGCATGGAGCTAGATTCTAAATTATGTTCAACAGAAAACAAACAAAATATTTTTTATGCAGACAACCGTGAATATGCAGATGCAAATCAGTTCTGCAAGACGACGGGTGGCTATTTGACCTCACCTGAAAGTGTTGAGGAAAACAACCAGATTTTAGATACGGCAGCTCTTTTCGAGGACAAATGTAGAGGTGAATACAAATCTGATACTTTCTGGCTGGGAGCAAAGTGGGAAAATGGGCTTTGGGTAGGTGAAAATGACGTTGAGCTTACCTTTCAAAATTTTAAAAGTCAGTTAGGAACGAATCAGAGCACTTGCGTGTCTATTGTAACAAAGGGTGCTGATGTCCACATCCATTCTGGCAAATGGATATTCGCGCCATGCCTCCAAGAAAGGTGCTTTGCCTGCTCGTACATGTCATATCCAATGGTGCTGCATCTTCGAGGTTTGTGCATCAGATCAGTTTTAGATACGAAATACATTTTAGTAGATGGAAACGGGATGATTTCGTTTCTTGGGTTTCACAATTCCGAAATTCGCTATCATCAAGGAGACAATGGCAGTCTTGGCTACTGGGAAATCTCAACTTCCCACCCTAGCGGAGCAACTGCTAGACTTCAGCGTCAATCGCCTAATCACTACCCAATTGGCAGAAACACTTGGGAATTTACAGGAGATGCTTGTGGGAGCGGTGGAGAACAGCTGCTGCTTACAGTCTGTAATGACGAAGAATTTACATGTAAAAGTGGCGAGTGCATAAGTCTTCAATTCCGCTGCGACGTGGAAATAGACTGCGATGATGGCTCCGATGAAGAGGACTGCCTACGGGTCATTTTCCCAAAAACATACGACACTCAGAAAGTTGCTGCTAGGATGGACTACACTGTCCCTTCAGTACTCGGGATCAGTATGAATATGCTACTGATCAAAGAATTTGATGTGGCAAATTTCAGATTTACAACTGAAGCAATAATCAAACTAACCTGGTATGACGAACGACTCACGTTTCTAAATCTACAAGAGAGTCTGTGGAAAAACAAAGTTAGCAAGCCTATTTGGACCCCACCAATTGAGTTCCTCGGTCATGGCAGGACATCCTGTGCTACTACAGAAGAAAATAAAATAATCATAATCAAGAGAGAGAGTGACGGACACACTGACAGTAAAAGAGTTTATGAAGGTAAGAAGATGGACATCAACATCTAATCTTGCAGTTCTCATTATCATTCCAATTTTGTGGTCCCTTACATTAAATTATAATGGTTAACTGCAATTTGGTATTCACTACAGAACGTAGCCAGTTGGTCTTATTTGGGCTTTGGTCATCAAAACAACACCATTCTAGAACTTTTTGGTATGTTACATATAATAGCTATAGTTTCATTTTAGTTATAGAATGTAAGTAACCATAGTTGATCAGTAAATCGTTTTTGGTCATTACATTAAACGTCCATCGTTTATAAATAAGTTTTTGCCTTATACACTGAACTAAAATTTGTTCTTGAATCTTTATCTGTATTCCAGATCTAATGCATGAATCTTTATCTATCTTCCAGATCTTATGTATGAATCTTTATCTATCTTCCAGACCTTATGTATAGTGGACGTGAAAATGCTCTTGAACTTACAAGAAAAGTCACCATTACATCAAACTGCCTCTTCAGGCTGTTTGCTTTTCCCTTCGACGAGCAGCATTGTTCTGTGGTAAGGGAAAACTTGAACATTTGGAGATTTTCCTGTTTATTTATCTATATATTCTAACCAGACTCCATACAGGTTTAAAATCTTATCAGTGGGCTTTGTTTGTATTATTATTATCATTATTTTGTATAAGGTCCACAATAATATATCAGTAAAATGTGAGACTTTATAAAAATGTATAAAAAGCTTTCGAACCCTATCCTGGGGTCATCTTCAGTCAAACTGAAAATGAACCCAGGATAGGAGTTCAAAAGCTTTTTATACAATTTTATGGTCTCACATTCTATTGATATATTTTTGTGGACCTTATACAAAATTACTCCAGCTCCCGGCATTGAGAGTTCCACACATTTATTATTTATTATTATTATTATTATTATTATTATTATTATTATTATTATTATTATTATTATTATTATTATTATTATCATCATCATATTCTATTGATATATTAGTTGTGGACCTTATACAAAATTACTCCAGCTCTCGGCATTGAGAGTTCACACATTATTATTATTATTATTATTATTATTATTATTATTATTATTATTATTATTATTATTATTATTATTATTATCATTCAGAAAATGAACCCTACTCATATGGAACAAGTCCACCAAAGGGGCCACTGACTTGAAACTCAAGCTTCCAAGGAATATGGTGCTCAATAGGAAGTACAGGAAAGTAAAGGGAGATGCAGAAAGAAGAGATCCCACTGATTAAAAAGAGAAAAAAAATAATAAATAGATAAACATGTATTAAAATGCAAGGAGAATAGCATTAAGGTGGCAATGCATTGCATCTTCGCTTGAATTTTTGAAGCTCCCATTGCACATCCTTGGGGAGACTGTTCCACAGTGCAACGGTGTGAGGAATAAAGGACCTCTGGAACCGAGAAGTTCGACAGCGAGGCACATTTATAGCATATTGGTGCTATCAAAATAGGCAGTTCTAAGTGTTTTTAAAGGGGTTCTAAGTATTCACGGATTTTAGGTATTCGCGGGTTTTTTTTTTTTTTTTTTTTACGCATCCCCGCGAATACGGGGGGTTACTGTTGTTCAGCGAATTTAGTTGCTCTCGGCAGGGAAAGGGGATCAAGGATTAATTGTGAATATGAAAGATCTTTATTAAAATACAACTTATACAAAAACTGGCAAACAATGACCATCAGTCGCTGTAATGCACTAATATAGTTTTGCGTTCATACCACGAACACCAGTGTTCATTTGAGAATATCTGCAAAATGAACCCTACATTTTTAATATCATCTAGTGATGTTTGCATCAAAATACGAGTTTTGTGACCACATATATATAAAATACAAACTACCGTGGAGCATGGAAGTGTTTTATAAAAATACGTACGTATGCTATCTTTTAAACATGAAAGCTTCCACCAGCTTGAACAGATTGCCGATGAATTGTTGAAAGCTTCCACGTTTGTGTCAATGTGTATTGAAAAATCTACTACCGGTGACTTTCCATGACAGAGAGAGAGAGAGAGAGAGAGAGAGAGAGAGAGAGAGAGAGAGAGAGAGAGAGAGAGAGAGAGAGAGAGAGGCGGGGGTTAAAAAGTAAATGTATTCCAGGTTATATGAAAGAGCGAGTGTATTTGTTCTTCTTTAGACCATACATTTGATATACTGAGATGCATCTTTAGCTTAACACTGTGGCAAGGGCACAGACCAACACTAGTTCAGATTAAACCGAAGTATAGCCAAGCTCCAGAAGCAGTCAGTCCTGAATCAGTAGTTTTTCTATACCACTAATCAGACAGCTTACACAAGGAATTAAGATTTGAATAATCACATAAAAGTTCAAATTTTTTTACCATTTTCACCTGCAACATCTACAAAGCCTTTGTCATACATAATGTATAGATATCTATGAGGAAAAAGGCAGAGGTAAACAAATTTTTATGCAAATAAGGGGAATTAAAAGCCAAAGGCTTTAAGAATAATTAATTACTGGATGTTCATTACGTTATAGGAAACGATTTAGCATCACCACAGTCTGTCACAAGAAACATGCTATTTAAAGTAATGTCCTTAACATTATAAAGATTGACTTTGGATGTGTAGTACAGGACAGATTATATTGTAATTTCATCTTACAGCCCTAATGCAATTTTCATTCAAGAGTTCAGATAATCTAGATATTTATAGCCAGTTACATGTATGGCGGACATTTGTTTACAATATGACACCTCTGCTTTAGAAAATTACTTTAGTTATTATGAGGTTTACTACTTAATAAATCGATTTCAGCAAGACAATAAATAGAGAAATCAAAAGATATTTTGGCTTTTCTAGGGGCATTCTGCGTGATATACTTTTCTAGTTGCAGGCATATAATCTAATATAGGAACTCTGTAATGAGTTTGATCGTAAATTGTAATTTCTTCATCTTCTTTAAATGATTTTCATGTAAGATGTCTGACACAATAAATAGATTCAGTCCTTTTTCATGTAACAGGCTTTATATTTTAACAGTCACTTGACGAACATATTAATCTATAAGAGATTCTAAGGTTGTGCTTGGTTGTAAACTAATGGTTCACTCTATCCACATTTATCCTGATTTACTAACAAATACTAAAGTTAACTATCTTATTTTTCATCTTTGTTAAGAGTTTATTCCAGACGGCATATCTAATATGTAAGTGTTTTTTATAGTTTTAAAAAGTAGATAAGCGATATATCATGATACTAGAAATGTCTCACTAATGATGCATTTGTAAAATTTTAAAAAATGTTTTTGAGTATTTTCTATAAAAACAATAAGAAATGCGCCGAAGTTTCTTCGGCGCAATCGAGCTTTTTGTACAGCATATAATGCTGTATGAAACTCTACGCCACGGCCAATGAAACCCTCAGCCACGGACCATGAAACTCTCAGCCGCGGTCCATGAAACTTTCAGCCACTGCCCTATGGTGGCTTGTGTTGTTGGCACCAATAGCGGTGCCCGACGCACGATCCATGGCTAACTTTAACCTTAAATAAAATAAAAACTACTGAGGCTAGAGGGCTGTAATTTGGTATATTTGATATCTGGAGGGTGGATGGTCAACATACTAATTTGCAACCCTCTAGCCTCAGTAGTTTTTAAGATCTGAGGGCGGACAGAAAAAGTGCGGACGGACAGACAAATAGCCTTCTCTATGATAGTTTTATTTTACAGAAAAATAAAAATCATCCTTTATTAGCTGTTAACCAATTACCTAATATGAAAACATCATTCGATTTCTGTATTTCACTACAGATTATGAAACTGTCCTATCCACCTGAATACGTTATGCAATTACAAATTTCGGATGAAGGACTACAATTCATGGGAGAAAGGAACCTGCTCCAGTATTATCTGAAGGAAGAGTCTATGACAAATCTGTCAATAGTAAGTGATAAAATTTACTTATATTTTACACATTTTCCAATATTTGCTGGTAACAAGACTTGTGGGATAAAGTATTGTATTACAATGAATTGTGTTATCATGAACGACGTTTAATCTAAGTAACCACTACAGTCTTCCTTTATTAACAACAAAATTTCATATCTCTGAAAAGACAAAAAGTTTTGTTCCAGGATAGACGAGGGTCGTTCGTGAAAACTGAAAACTGACTTTCTATGTAATAGTTTTTGATAAGTATGCAAACACTAGGCCCTGATATTAATTCATCTTCCCATGAATAAAAATTACACCTTTATTTTTCCCTAGTTTAGCATACGAGAATATGCCATGTGAAATAAAAAATACTAATCCTTGTTAATTAAATAAATATCACTGATCACAAGGAATTGTTTATCATTTCTGACTGCACACCATTTGAAACTACGTAACTCAGTCTTGAGACTGAGTGAAGGCATACTTTATATTTTCAGTTTTTTTTTTTTTTTGTAGGATTTCTGGGATTCGCTAAGATTTCAAACATACTGGCCTTTATTATAAATACCTACTTGCACTCTGTTGCTGGTAAGTTTCCATTCTTATAACAATTTGAAGTTAGCTGTTTCGTGAGGTGTCGTACAAAAAGTTATCATTTCCATGAAGCAGTAGAGCTGTGTATCAATTAACGTTAATCAGGTTTACATTTTTATATCCCTGTTGGTTAAAATTGTTTCCTTTGATGTTTTAAAGTGTAGTAACACAAACTCTCTCAAGCCTCTAGGCATCTACAGAGATCCTGTTGGGTTGTCTGACAACAATAACAGAGTACCAAACAATTAAAGTAAACAGTTATGCTAAATCATTCCCGTTTTACTTTCCAAGTTCTGATAAACTTAACCAATTAATATATTGTGACGCCAGTTTTATTAGTCATAAATCAATCATCTAACCAATTAACAAACGGCATATTCTAAAGACAAGTTATCCATTTCAGGATGGGTACAGCAGCGTGCACGTCCGCCTCGTTTTCTCCAACCTGACTTCCTATTTCCTCACGTCTACGTATTTTCCAACGTTTATTCTGCTTATCATTGGCTACATGGCTTTCTTCTTCCCCGGAGATGATTTCAACGATAGGATTATGGTAGCTCTTACTGCACTTCTGGTCGAGGCTGCCTTTTTCACTCAGGTAAGGTAACGACCAAGTAATAAAAGTTATCTTAAAGATTTCAGGAATAAAATAATGATTTGAATGCACAGTTATCTGGATTACCAGGATCTATATTGTTAATGTTACACTAGTACAGCTAAGCTATATACATATATATACATACATACACACACACACACACACACACACACACACATATATATATATATATATATATATATATATATATATATATATATCCTGCTTAAGTTGATTATAAAACCGCTTGCTAACTAATTCAAGCACGATTTGCAGGTGTATGCTTGGAACACAAAAGATATGAGTTCAAATCCAGCCGTGGAGCTGAAATTTAATACTCACTTACAATTGGTAGTTAGAGCATCACTATATATCATGTGAAAATGTAAGTGTAATGGCATACAGATACATACATACATACATACATATGTATGCATGTATGTATGTATGTATGTTTGTAGGTATGTATGTATGTACATATAAAGAATTTAAGCCACAAATATCGGTCAAATTCGAATTCACTATACCATGAATAACGTACACACAAAATAATAAATTATATATATATATATATATACAAGATAATAAATTATATATATATTATATATATATATATATATATATATATATATATATATATATATATATATATATATATATATATATATATAAACTTTATCACATACACAATTGTTCTGTGCATTAGTAGAATTACTAAAAGGACCTCATTCAAACTGGATGGTATCTAATGGAGTATTTATTCAGAAAAAGTTACGGAGCTTTCTTGATAATGTGGACTGTTTGTCAAAAAGTTTAACATTTTCTGAATAAATACTTCATTAGATACCATCCAGTTTGAATGAGGTCCTTTTAGTAATATATTACGGATATATGATAATGTGGACTGTTTGTCCAATATAATATATATAATATTTTCTGAATAAATACTCCATTATATACCATCAAGTTTGAATATATATCCTTATATATATATATATATATATATATATATATATATATATATATATATATATATATATATATATATATATATATATATATATATATATATATATATATATATATATATATATATAAACAAATTAAAATATCTAACTGATTGAATAAATACGAAGCTGATGACTAATATTTCCTGTCACGACACTGGTTTGCTAAGCTCGCAGTGCTATGCAATTCTCAGTCTGTGTGATTTTGATAAGATAAAGACATTAAAATTACTTTGAGGTTCGGCTGAAAAAATGCAGTGAAAACAAGATTTTCAGCCCAAATGCAAATCTAATCATTTAAATTTGGTCTTCCACTGAATTATACCCATTCTTGGATTTAAATGTAACAGCTGATTTGAAATCTGATTCTGTCAATCGAAGGTGCAGCTTCGTGGTACTGCAATGAACCTGTGCTGAAAGGGAGCCAAACTAATGCCCTAAGTATATCAAAGTTACTTTTGCCTGAAAAAGAAAATTACTCTCAGACATAATGCAAGCTATTATTCTCAGATTTCAAACGATTCCGTGTATTAAATAACTGGTATTTTTTTATTCTGAATACTGGAATGCAACTGACATTTACTTTGTCTCTTTCTCTGCTTAGACGAGTGATTCTGTGCCTCAAACTGCTTACCTGAAACTGGTCGATATCTGGTTTGTGTTCTGCATCGCCCTCCTGTTCTTGATCATGGTGATTCTCGTGATTATCAACGTGCTGATAGTAAGTTTCTCTTCTTTAAGCACTCCGCCGCATTACGCCATAAATTCATTCTGTCATTCATTACTAAATTTTTATAAGATAAATTCATGGTCTCAGTCAAACACAAGTTAAAAATACTGTTATTTACTTGCTTTATTACACGCAATCATATTTCGCTTCTTGGAATGAAATTCAGGCTCAATTGCCTGCCATCTTATTTCCTATCACGAGATGTAAAAATTCGTAACACTCGTATATCCACAGATTTCTCTGTATGGTGTTTACTGCGACGAATTCAAAATGACAAAAATGATTGATAAAATACAGGCAAAAACTGTAACACTTGCAAAGTCTCTATTTCTTTCCCAGGGCATCGAACAGGAGCCGCAAGAAATCCTACACGAGAGGATTTTCAACGTTCGCCTTGCTGCAGTTTTCCCGAAAGATCTTTATGCAGGAAGTGAAGAGGAGGAGACAGTCAAGGGCAAGAAGCGTTTCATCACCTCTTCAAGACTCAATGCCTTCGGCAAGATCTTCTTTCCGTGTTTAAGCCTTTTCTTCGTGGTGATATACTTCGTTTATGCCACGACGTATAATATGGATTAAAGTGGTTTCTTGTCTGTAGAGGGAGAGTCAAAATCCTGGGGCCAGATTCATCTCACCATTCATGCTGACATTCCTTATGAAATTTACCATCATCCAGTTTTTACGTATGCTAAGTTATTGGTCATTTTCGTGAAATGGAAGTTAAGATATTTCAAGCTCGTTTACTGAAGCCGTTTAATGCATCTTGGTACCCTTTGTAAGCTACTATACCTAACTTCCTATTCGATTCTATACCCTACTCACTCAACATCCGTTGGCTCTTGAGCCTCAGTGTGACTCACTGCCAACAGCACCAGACTTTTCCACGTCACTGCTTTACGTCATCTTAATTCAGTCATGGTTCCTCAGGTAGGCCAGTAAGATTGGATCTCATGATCTTCCGGTTTCCCTAAACCACGACACCAGATGTGAGGAAGGATAACAAGAATTGTTGAATGTCAAAGTACTGGCTAAAATTAAACAGACAACAAATTCCGAAACCAGTTAGTAAGGTTCTAGATATCTGGGCATGTTCTTAACAAAATCATCATTAATATTTGTTATGTGTAATGAATCATGACGTGTGTTCACAAGCGAAAAACTGCATTTCCTTTGTTGACATATCAAACGACGAAAAGATATTGCATATCTTTATATACTCTAAACTTGGCCTAACCACATATCGCTGTTTTTTAGCAATAAGATTCCTGTCAAGGGAAAACAGGTTAATATAACTGAAATCTTGTGACTTAAAACAAGCTGCTGGTGCCATATTATCTCTTAAGATAAGGTGCACAATGCAGAACTCCTCTTTATATTCTGTTCTTCAAAATGTAAAATCTTCCTACGTATAATTTTCCCAATGCATTGTATTATTAACATCATCATTAAGTCACATTCCCATACACTTATAAGGCTCTATCTAAGGATATCCTCTTAAAAGGTGAAAATTGGAGTACATCTGGTTTGGAAGAGACCAAAACAATGTAACTTTGGGCTGACAGAGACGCAGCAATGTATCCTATAATACCGTATTCAGAAATGTAAGCCCCTGATTTTCTTTCGTTGAAAAGCATCAGGCTGAATATCGGATCTTAGATTAACAACCAAGGGACTGTTTGTTGGTACCTCCTACATTACCAGCTAATGTGCTTAAAATAAGAAGACAAAATGTAATGCAAACCTAATTTATCAGTAACATATGCAATATCATTTACTGGATCTGAAAGAGTACGTAGTGATACCACCGCCTTTTCTAGACACCTCTTTGTATTGCTGATCCAGTCCTTGAAAGAATTAAAAGCACAGCTAAGGGAATACATATATATATATATAAATTTACGAATTAAGAAAATGCCTCTTTTATCTATTTCTTTCCAAGACAAATTACATAATCTCTATGAATATGCTGTTGGAATTATTAAATACCTTTCACTCATATTTCTCGGATTTTTCCTAGATAGTGACCCCCAAGGGTTTTAACCCGGTATGCATCCACCTTTGCGGCGTGTTTAATATAGTACAAGCCCATTGTGATTACCACAAAAACGTAAACACAAGACTGTAAATTTCATGAAGATAATGACCCCTAAGAAATATTAGTCTTAGATAACGACCCCCGAAAACCCTTGGGGGTCACTAACTAGGAAAGATCCTATTTCTCCTGCCTGATGACAGTTCTTTACCTGGAACGTGAACGCGAACGATTGCGTATAGCCTTCAAAATGTCGAGGTCTTTAAATTCATCAGTGTTCCATTCTGTCTCGTGGTCTTCTGTTATTTGAAAGGTGTGCATGCCATCAACTTAATGAGAAATCACTTTAGGATTCTAATTCATCTACTTTTCACTATAAGATTAGGACGCAGCTTGACTTTTGAAACTGTTGACACATTTCCATGGAGACCTCTTTAAGATTCAAGACAATACACACCAGTGTTCAGGAATTTTCACGGTTTATGTGAAACACCATGTGCATGTGAAGTTATAGGTTTCCATATAATAAATCATTTATATGCATGGTGACTATACAATAATTCGTTCATAGGATTCCCAAGAAAAATAATTTGTATGTTGAATATATTGCAATCGACTTAGATGAAGACCTATGTTAACCACATACCAATTTGTTTGTCTATTTAATAGATAAATTCCGTATAGCTGTTTCATTTCACATTCTTATTCCTTTTTTTTTAACTGCAGGAGCATTTCCTGACAACAGCCAATATGAATGCAAGGGCTGACATATAGTTTTAGTATTAATTCCTTCACGTATTGATCGGTTTTATTATAATGACAAAATATACCGTTTGGCTCCAAAGATTTGGTTCTTATAAATATAAGAAAATAATGTAACTGAAGAGGCGTTTATTTTTAATAATAATAATAATAATAATAATAATAATAATAATAATAATAATAATAATAATAATAATAATAATAATAAACTGCTGACTCACATCAGGATCTGGGTTCGATCCTGATGTGATTCAGAAACTTATTTCTGTTCCACACGTAATTCTGCGTTGATTATTTCTATAATAATAATAATAATAATAATAATAATAATAATAATAATAATAATAATAATAATAATAATAATAATAATAATAAGTGGCCTTAACAGATTTGCAAATAAAGCTGAAAGAGGTTTAAAATTTTGCAATGCAGGCAAACCTAGGCACTTTAAAGAGAAAACAATTTAATTTGTTGTCCTCAACTGTAATTACGGTTATCTGCAAGGGAGTAAAAATTCGGTATTTCAAGTGCACATGACTGATAGAACGCCCGTTTTAAATCCTTTGAAATATCAATTCAAAACAGCGATGCTGAGTCATCGAATGGTGGGCTACTGAGCGATGTTGGCTGGCGACGGATGAATATAACAACAGTTGCTGGCAAGAAATTTGTCAGTGTTAGCATGTCAAAACACCCGAATACATATGGAATACGTTTTTCTTTGTCTCCTTTATACTGAGTACTTTCCTCAACGTTCACTTAATACTGAAATACAGTATTATTATGCTTGATATCATTAACCAACCTCTGACCCTAGAAGGAAGTTCAGAATGCTTCAAAACCAAGGGTCCTTTTACTGAAAAAGGAACGCAGAAATAAGGAATAAATAAAGAAAACTGAAAAAAAAAAATACGAAATAATTAAACTATGAAATGAGATTTCTGTGAACCTGCTCCACGTAAAAGCATATGGAACCAAGTTGGACTTCTGAAGTTCCAAAGATTCAACTACATGACTTGCAGGACCATTCCATAATGTGGTCACAGCTTGTATACAAAGTCTAGAAAACTGCGCGGTACTGAACCTCACGCGGGAAATGGTACATCTAGATCAGTGGTTCTCAACCTGAGGGTCGTCAGCAATTTCCAGGGGAGGCGCAAGCCCTAGGGAAAATACAAAAATTCTCTAATTATATTAGTTATTCTCTTAACAAGAGTGAGGAACTAATATTCAGAAGTTTATAAAAAATGCAAAACTTACAAGTTAGTTTTCATACAGTCTACTACTCTAGTTAGACTCGTTGGGCTTACCATGTTTTGTAATTATTTGCCTCCCTCCCTATCCCTCGAAACCCCCTCTCCTTCTCTTTTTTTTTTATTTTCATTGAACTCTGGGAGAGAATTTTACTCACAGATGCAAGGGGGCCGTGGAGGGAAGGACTAACCCTTGGAGGGGGCGTGGTAATAAAAATGTTAAGAGCAACTGATCTAGATGATCTAAGTACAAACAAAAAATCTGACTTATTAAAAAATCCGTAGAGCATCTACAATGACTTGAATGAACAATAGTGTTGGAGATTAATACTAAGACCTGGAATAATATATTTCAGAGAACTAAAAAAAAAAAAAAAAACTGCAAACTACGGAACAGATGGTGATTTTCAGCATCACCCCTCGAAGTTCATACAATCATTCCCTAGGTTCTTTCAGTGACTTGTTTGCATCTTTGTCAATGGACAATGACTAAATAACCCGTTCCAATATAAATACAATTAAACATCCATTTAAAAAATATATACGCGACGTAGACTCGGGTAAGGTTAATATCGTTAGCAAGGGGACTATGTGACATTTATAAGCAATGGTTTTAGTTTTATGTGAAAGAAAACTATTGTGCCGGCTTTGTCTGTCCGTCCGCACTTTTTCTGTCCGCCCTCAGATCTTTAAAACTATAAGGCTCGAGGGCTGCAAATTGGTATGTTGATCATCCCCCCTCCACTCATCAAACATACCAAATTACAGCCCTCTAGCCTCAGTAGTTTTTATTTTGTTTAAGGTTAAAGTTAGCCATAATCGTACTTCTGGCACCGCTACAGGTGCCAGCAACACAGGCCACCACCGGACCGTGCCTGAGTTTCATGGGTTGTGGCTAAGACTTTCATGGGCCGTGGCTGAGTTTCATGGGCCGCGGCTGAAAGTTTCATACAGTATTATACGCTGTTCAAAACACTCGATTGCACCGAAGAAACATCGTCGCATTTTTTACCTGTTCTTTTATTTTTCATTGATGAAGTTAACGTCGCCAGTGCCCATGTGTATTTAAGGTGCAGGGGCAATCATTTCTACCCTTCGGAAAGATATTACGCCGCAAAATGGCGACAGATCGTTTCACGGAAGAAGAATGCGAAAATGGTGTCAAGTTTGAAACATGAAAAATTATATAAAAACAGGTGGCTAGAAGACAATGTACATATACATGGAGAGAGAGAGAGAGAGAGAGAGAGAGAGAGAGAGAGAGAGAGAGAGAGAGAGAAAAAAGCATCCGGAGTAGATCGGCAAAAAAAATTCCAAGTAAATCCCCTGTTAATGGCCTTCATCAAACAATTGTTTCTATTGAAAAAAAAAAAAAACTCACTTTTGCCCCAACATACTCTTCGGAAGCTAAGCCCTTTGTTTTCCGTTATTTAGATAGCACGTGGCTAAACATTCATCATTATTTTTATTATTTATAATGACTATATTTGGTTATGAAATAAATATAAAAATAACAATTGTGAAAGAGGGAAAAAGGAGTAAAGATAAAGAAAGGGATATACATACATACATTCATATATATATATATATATATATATATATATATATATATATATATATATATATATATATATATATATATATATATATACTTATATATACACACACACACACATATATATATATATATGTGTGTGTATATATACTATATAATAATATAAGTAACAGTTAACATAAAATGAATCTGAATCAGAAGAATAATTCACTTTCTCATTCACAAAATAAACACACGCTTTTATACTGAAAGTACCTAGATGGGCAAACGTTACCCAAGCAACCTGATATTCACTTAATGACCTTTCAATGACAAATAAAACACGAGGTTTCCATTCCCTGAGAGGGACTGAAGACCTGACGTCCATCTACTTGTATCCACTTCAATAAATGGTTGTCTTATCCATTAACAGTTCTATTTCAGGCCGAAGTTTCCATTTTCAGTGCTGCGTTTCACAGAGGTAAATCATGCCACCATAAATCATCAATTGTCATCAAATGCAAGATGGCTTAAATGCAAGAACCCGAAGCTTAGTTAATCACTGGGGGCTTTTCTCCAGGCTGTATAACGTTTCTTTTAGAAAATGCTCTTTCATCTCGTGATAATATCAGATTCATCTTGTAATCAAAGGAAAACTAACATGTACTGAGGGGTTGTAATAACACAGATGATCCCTATATGGTAGGATGTTTAGCTGACAGAATTCAATTTTTGAAATGTTGAAATGAGAATAACGTCAGTAAAACTATTTTAACAGATGTGACTCGCACACTTTAATCCATGCTTTTCACCACTGCTAACAATTTTACCCCGTCTCTCTACTATTTCCTACCCTTTAAATCTTCTATACTTCACATATATCACATAGGCAGTTAATCAATTCACCTAACACATCACTGCGATTAAAGTTGACTCAAGCGTCACCTCAAAATTTCAGGAACTTAGGAACTTGGCTCCCAAAACCATTCTTCTTTAACATACAGATGCATGGTTTCGTTTACTTTCCGCACTTCATGTCTCCTTTCATGCAGCTCTGCTTACTTCCAACCATAATCCAAAACATGTACTTTTGAAAGTGCCTCAGAGACATCTCCCTCCATTATTTTCCATCATCTATTATATTATAACATTTTTACTCCATTTTCTTGTCTTCCACTGGCCGCCATGATCTCACCCTCGCTGACATTTGCTTTCAATTTTTTTTTCATGCTGCGCTGTCAAACATTTTCACCATATGTAAATTTTCTGACTACCATTGTTAAATAATGCACCATTCGCTGACAAGAATCACTACACGATTCGTTCACACACCACAAATGTTCAGCAATAACTCCTGTCTTTTTTCTTGCTTTGTTTCATAGCGCCATTCATAAAAATGCTGAACGGTTGAGGAGAAATAGGCCATAGTCCCCTTTACCTAAGACCCACTTTCACACCAATCCAGCTACCCTTCCAGCCTCATATATTCAAGTATAAAGTTTGTTACCATCCTCCATCCGCTTAAAACTCTTAACAAATAACCACCTTAACAGAGAACCTCATGCATTCTAAAGTTCCTCCAGATCACACCTCTATATATTCTGTCCTGAGTTTATTCTGGGTCTAAAATGTTTCCACACAAAAGTTGCACAAGAGACAATTGATGCACACACACTCGTTCTCATCTGAATTCAAATTTTCTTTCCTCGTATATGAATTTCACAATTTACACCCTTCCGTAAAATTTCCAAAAATTTTAAAATCTCTACCACTCCCCCTTCAACAAAGATATAATTATTCTCCCCATTTTTTCTTTGTAATCTCGTCTTCATCCAGGTTTACCTTATCTAAGCAGTGCAGGCAATCGATTATCTTCTCACTGTCAGACTATCTTCCATTTTTAGTTTTCTGAAAAGAAAACTATTGTGGCGGCTTTGTCTGTCCGTCGGCACTTTTTCTATCCGCCCTCAGATCTTAAAAACTATGGAGGCTAGAGGGCTGCAAATTGGTATGTTGATCATCCACCCTCCAATCATCAAACGTACCAAATTGCAGCCCTCTAACCTCAGTAATTTTTATGTCATTTAAGGTTAAATTTAGCCATAATAGTGCTTCTGGCAACACAACAACACAGGCCACCACGGCCGGCTGAAAGTTTCATGGGCCGCCACTCATACAGCATTATACCGAGACACCGAAAGATTAATCTATTTTCGGTGGCCTTGATTATGCGCTGTACAGAAAACTCGACTGCGCCGAAGAAACTTCGGCGCATTTCTTACTTGTTACTTTTGTTTCAGCCAAGTAATAAATCACATGTTCTTAAAGCTACTACTATCATTCACCCTTTTGTTCTTCAGTCTACGCTGTAAGGTCATAATCTAACAAACTTACTTCCTCAACGGTTTATCTGTCCTGCCGACGCTTAAAAACCTTTTCCTTTGGAATTTCATATTCCTAACAATCAACCCCTTTCCGTACCCGTTTCCACAGGCCTCTCCCAATTGCTTTTCACTCGTGTACAAACAAGGAACAACGGCAGATCTTCCGTTCAAAAGCGTTCTTTACATGTATGCCACGTTTAGTCTCTGTTTCGGAAGATTACTCTCGTTCTTTAGTAACGATTACCATTGTCTCACCTCGAGATCGGGCATCTAAGACAATAGTGATGGTTTTGAGGGAGAACGAAGAAAAAAAGGTCCTTTTTATCCAGCTCCGTAAATTGAAAAAAAAAAAAAAAAAAAGGACTACTGTGAGCATTTGTCATCATGTGGATGAAGGATATTCCTCGTCTACTAAGGGACCTTACGAGGAGACAATATTTTTCTTTTATTGCCTATTGTGTTCTGCGGCTTCAATGGAATGGCCTGTAAAACCAATTCATTCGACCATACGTGAAACAGAAAAAATAGGAATGTGTTTGCCTTATTCTTTTTCTTTTTGAATGTTACCTTCCACATTCAAAATACTCACTCCATCGACTAAGAACTGCATCTCTCCATTTTTAGTTTTCTGTCAAAGAAAACTATTGAAATGCAAAAGAACTCCTCTAAACACTTTTCCTGTCCATCCTAAGAACCTCCATTTTTTTTCTGACCGCACTGTCCTTTTTCTGTCACTTTTTTTCGCACCTTTTCTGTCCGCCCTCAGATCTTAAAAACTACTGAGGCTAGAGGGCTGCAAACTGGCATGTTGATCATCCACCCTACAATCATCAAACATACCAAATTGCAGCCCTCTAGCCTCAGTAGTTTTTATTTTATTTACTTAGCCATAAGGTTAAACTTAGCCAGGCCGTGGTTAATCGGGTCTTCTAACAACGATACAGGATCGAAAGACACCACCAGGTGGCCTTTGATTATACGCTGTAGCGGCTGTACAGAAAACTGGATTGCGCCGAAGAAACTTCGGCGCATTATTTACTTATCTTTTATTCTAGCTCCCTTCGATCAAATGTATTACTCTCTGCATTTGCTTCACAGTAGAACAACCTCACCGTCCTACGGCTCTTGATCACCTTCTCTCTACGTTTGTACTGCTCGCTTATTTTTATCTCACTTTCTTCTTGAATACTCTATCCATCCTCCCGTACATCTGAACATGGTCTTCTTTTCAGCCGTGTGGTTCCTCATTGGACGGGTTGGTATCGTTCTCGGCTAGCACTCTGCTGGTCCCGCGTTCGATTCTCCGTGCGGCCAATGAAGAATTAGAGAAATTTATTTCTGGTGATAGAAACTCATTTCTCGTTATAATCTGGTTCGGATTCCACAATAAGCTGTAGGTCCCGTTGCTAGGTAACCAATTGGTTCTCAGCCACGTAAAATAAATCTAATCCTTCGGGCCAGCCCTAGGAAAGTTGTTAATCAGCTCAGTGGTCTGGTTAAACTAAGGTATACTTAACTTCAGCCGTGTAACTGACCTTAAATAATCCCCCTTTTTATCTTCATTAAACCTTCCGTATGCTCACCCAAGACTTACTCAAGTCATTCATTCCCCCTTACGGCTCTTATATAACCATATGACCCCATAATGGTATTTTACTTACAAGTTCTTCTAAAAACTTAAGTATATCTTAGTTTAACCAGACCAGTGAGCTGGTTAACAGCTCTCCTAGGGCTGGCCCGAAGGATTAGATTTATTATACATGGCTAAGAACCGACTGGTTACCTAGCAACGGGACCTACAGCTTATTGTGGAATCCGAACCACATTATGACGAGAAATGAATTTCTATCACCAGAAATGAATTCCTCTAATTCTTCACTGGCCGGTCGGAGAGTCGAACGCTGGGCCAACAGCGTGCTAGCCGAAAGCTCTACCCACCCCTCCAATGAAGAACTAGTTCTTCCTCTACTCTATCCACTTGCTTGTCTTTAACCCTAGTTCATATTTCTTCGAATATGTTCCTCTAGACAGATTTAATTGCATTAATAATTGTATTACTTTATGGCGTTTACATTGACAAGGTACTCATATTTCTTCGAATGTGCTCCTCTAGGCAGATTTAATTGCATTAATGGCAGTTAGCCTACATACAACATGCACACTTTATGCACGTTTACATATGACATGGGTACGTGGTAAGGGAAAGAAATTACTGAAATGCCCAGACCTATTACAGCAGCCATCCTCACCCCCATAACGAAACTAAGATCAACAATACGAGAAAGGTGAGGCAAATTTCCTATTTCGGTGACAGGAGAAAAAAACACTTTCCTTTAAGTTGAAGGCCGACGGGAGAAGCACCGCTATGTCATCATCTATCTGAAGCAAAACAAGAAAGCAGCAGTCTAGCCTCTCAAAAGAGGGAACATTATAGAAATTTTGGAAAACGGAATTTTTTTTTTTCACCACCATGCCTCACTGTTTACTGGCCAAAGTCTTGTCGCGGGTAAATCCAAGGTCTTTGGAACACTGTGTAAAATCAATAGTAGCGCCACAGTCTTCCTTTGGGACGAACATTAACCGAAGTAACCGAGGAATGAACGACCAAAATAAAGAAGTGGCATTTTCCTCTTTCAAGGGCACCAACGAGCGCGTTCAATGGCAATTAGACGAACAATACCTGTGCAGTATAGCGTACAATTTTGCATCCCTGGTCGGGTGGCTCCTAATTTCCACCCAACTGGACAAGGCATGAAGTTACCAAAAGCTTGCACCATAGATCCCTGATAATATTACAGTGCAAAAAAAAAAGTGTTTAAGATCATTCAAAACTACTGAAGACGGTTGAATCAAATTTAGTGACAGAGTAAACTATACATGTGTGTGTATATATATATATATATATATATATATATATATATATATATATATATATATATATATATATATATATATATATATATATATGTGTGTGTGTATGCGTGTGTGTGTTTATATATATACCTACACACACACACACACACACACACACACACACACATATATATATATATATATATATATATATATATATATATATATATATATATATATATATATATATATATATATATATATATATATATATTTTATATGTATATATATATATATATATTTTTTTTTTATATGTATATATATATATATATATATATATATATATTTATATACAGTAATATATTTATTTATTTATATATATATATATATATATATATATATATATATATATATATATATATATATATATATATATATATATATATATATATATCACGTGTATATTAGATTGCAAACATTACACTTCTTAAAAGACAAGAAATCTTTGCTGGAAGGATTAAAGTTTATAAATAAGAGCATTTAACAACACGCTCACTCTAAGGAAGAAGCAGACCCACTGTACATCGCCTTAAACCCCTTTATCTATAGAATATTAAAAAAAACAAATTATGGTTTCGAAACATTATTTTCAAATCGTTTTCCATTAGGAAACTGTTTCGTAAGACTGACTGAATATTCCGCATTCCTTCACGTTCTCATAAACATCCAGTTATTGTGCCGTGAGCGAAAATATTTGGATAATAATGCGGTGGAATTTTTTTTTTTTTTTTTTGCTCGATCCCATTGTAGTTTGCTCCGGAGCCCGGTTTACATGAAATGAGTTGTCAAGAAAACATTCTCTCTCTCTCTCTCTCTCTCTCTTCTCTCTCTCTCTCTCTCTCTCTCTCTCTCTCTCTCTCTCATCTCGTTTTAACTCAAAATAACCTGAATTGTCCACCTCTTCATTCTTTTCTTCTCTTTTTCTTCACTGTTTTTCTCCAGTTTATTGTGTGTCTACTGAGAGCTCCCTAAGCACTTTGAGATTTAAATACTTACCGACAGAATTTTTGACTTACGGCTCATATATCATAGCATTTTGAAGACTAGTTCAGGTCATCAACCGTTAATCATATTTTCGGTATTGAGGCGTTTATATAATCTATCATTTATGCTTGATCTCTAAACTCTAATATTTATTACGAGTTACTGATCTAATTCACTGCTTGATATACGGCCAACTTGGCCTGACAACATTGAGGTTCATGCGAACACATCATTTTAACTATGTTTTGTCTTTAAAATCTGAAAATAATGATGAAACTTTATTTTGTTTTTCTTGTGGTGACTGCCATGAATATCTGACATTCACAATGAACGGAGTTTTGACCAAAGGGGTAAGGCTTACAGAGTGAATTGCGTCTAAATAACTCCCGGGCTTTCTAACTAATTTTCAATTTCTGCCTTTGATTTTCAACCCTTTACTTTGGTCTCTTAGCAATTAGCAGTCCGACTACCGTAATCATGTCTCGCTTCAATTTTTACCTATTATTCAAAAACAAATACTTCGGGTCGGCCGATGAAAGTCTCCATACACGAATATAAATCAGTAGCATGGTACAACTATGACAATAGTCTTAAGTCACTTAAGCTCTTTAAAATAACTTTTTGAAAAATTATTCTGCTTTAATTATATAATCTTTAATTATTCGATGTTTCATTTTCATCTAGTTTCTCATGGACTCGATGGCGTGTCGTCATGTGCAATTTCCAAATCAAATACACATTTTTTCCCTATGCCTCCCATGAAGGTTGAAATTCTTCATTTGTTCTTAAACAAAACATCCTACTCATTGTACAGGAAACCAAATATGCACTGCGATTTTTACTTAACACTTCCTAGTCATTGTACAGGAAAACAGAAAACCAAATATGCACTGTGATTTTAACTTAACACTTCCTAGTCATTGTACAGGAACCAAATATGCACTGTGATTTTTACTTAATACTTCCTAGACATTGTACGGGAACCAAATATGCACTGTGATTTTTACTTAAAACTACCTAGTCATTGTACAGGAACCAAATATGACTGTGATTTTTACTTAACACTTCCTAGTCATTTTACAAGAAACCAAATATACACGTGATTTTTATTAAAAACTTCCCAGTCACTGCACAGAAAAACAAATATGCACTGTGATTTTTACTTAAAACTTCCAAGTCATTGTACAGGAACCAAATATGCACGTGATTTTTACTTAAAACTTCCTAGTCATTGTACAGGAAACCAAATATGCACTGTGACTTTTATTTAACACTTCCTAGTCATTGTAAGGGAAACCAAATATACACTATGATTTTTACTTAACACTTCCTAGTCATTGTACAAGAAACCAAATATGCACAAGATTTTGATTTAAAACTTCCCAGTCATTGCACAGAAAACCAAATATGCACTGTGATTTTTACTTAAAACTTCCTAGTCACTGTACAGGAACCAAAATATTCACTGTGATTTTTACTTAACACTTCCTAGTCACTGTACAGGAACCAAATATGCACTGTGATTTTTACTTTACTATTCCTAGTCATTGTACAGGAAACCAAATATGCACTATGATTTTTACTCAAAACTTCCCAGTCAGTGTACAGGAAACCAAATATGCACTGTGATTTTCGCTTAAAAACTTCCTAGTCATTGTACATGAAACCACATATGACTGTGATTTTTACTTGACACTTTTTAGTCACTGTACATGAAACCAAATATGCACTGTGATTTTTACTTAACATTTCCTAGTCATTGTACAGGAACCAAATATGCACTGTGATTTTTACTCAAAACTTCCCAGTCATTGCGCAGAAAACCAAATATGCACTGTGATTTTTACTTAAAACTTCCTAGTCACTGTAAATGAAACCAAATATGCACTGTGATTTTTACTTAAAACTTCCTCATTGTACAGGAACCAAATATATATGCACTGTGATTTTTACTTGAAACTTCCTATTCATTGTACAGAAAAGCAAATATGCACTGTGATTTTTACTTAAAACTTCCTAGTCATTGTACAGCAAACCAAATATGCACTGTGATTTTTACTTAAAACTTCCTAGTCATTTTTCAGAAAACCAAACATGCACTGTGATTTTTACTTATCTGAGAAATAATAGCGTTAAGTCACACAAAAAAAATAAGCCTTCCGTAATACTTTTCCCCAAGTGTTTATTTATTACACAGAGACCAGGTGTAATTCTTTTTCCACGGCTGATTAAATGTTTTTATTCCTCAACAGAATTGGACACTGCAGACGTTAAATCTTTCCGCACACCTTAAATTCCTGGTTTTACTGGTTTCACACCATCCCAGTGCTTTCGAAGAATGAGGATCTTTTATTTGCAATATATCATGTTTGCAATTCACCGACAAATGGCTAAACATCTGTCAGGGGTATATATAAGCTAATAAGCTTCTGAGTCCCTCTGTTCTCTTGCTGTGGTGGAATATCCCCAAAATTTGAGGTTCCTGATTCTTACCTGCCACGTTACTCAGCTGAAATCTGACATCCAATTTCCGGATTAGAGCCAAGATCAAAAGAAATTCTTCCATAAATTTCAAAAAATAATTTGTTTGTCAGAATTTTCTGATAATTATCATATATGTCATCTTCCTCCTTTAAAATGAATTACAACAAGTAAAAAATGCGCCTTAGTTTCTTCGGCGCAATCAAGTTTTCTGTACAACGTATAAAGCTATAGAGCCGCGGCCCAAGACACTTTCAGCCACGGCCCTGTGGTGATGGCCTGTCCTCTAGTGTTGCCAGACGCACGATTATGGCTAACTTTAACCTTAAATAAAATAAAAAACTTCTGACGCTAGAGGGCTGCAATTTGGTATGTTTGATGATTGGGGGGTGGATGATCAACATATTAATTTGCATCCCTCTAGCCTCAGTAGTTTTTAAGACCTGAGGGCGGACAGAAAAAAGTGTGGATGGACAGACAAAGCCATCTCAATAAACCAGTGCAAAATGAGTTGCGAAATTTCCGCATCTCTATCCCGCGTTCCACTGCATAACAATTTTAATCCCGGAAAAGTTTTAAGCAGTCGATTAAAACCTTAACGTTACCGGACCCCGAATCACTGGAATACAATCTCATCAGCGCAGTTTAAACTTTAAACTCGAAAAATCTCAATAAAGGCTTTAAAATTTAAAACCTTTGTTGAGAATTTTTCCGAATTCCCCACCCCATATTGTGTTATTCCTTTGAACATGCGAAATGAACAGTTCTCTCGGCAATATGATTTTCGACGAATTGAGTCAACACCAGAAGGACTTCATTACAAGTTTGGAAAAACTCTGTATAATCATGCAGATTCACGGCTAGTCTAAAAGCAAGTCTCTCTCCAGAATGATGAAATCGCTATTGATATTAGTTATGCAAATTTTTCTGCAGGACTTTCCAACGTTGCTGGAATCGAAATATATATAATATATATATATATATATATATATATATATATATATATATATATATATATATAAATATATATATATATATATATATATAATTTATATATATATATATATATATGTATATATATATATATATATATATATATATATATATATATATATATGTGTGTGTGTGTGTGTGAGAAGGGTAAAAGGTGCCATTTGGCGTCCTGGCGTCCTGAACATTTGGCGTCCTCAAGAAGGGTGTCATTTGGGTGTCATTATTTTTTTGGCGTTCTCATTATTTATTATTATTATTATTATTATTATTATTAATTTTATTTTTATATTTTTGCTGAAGAAAATAACATGCATATATAAAAAAATTATGTAGTAGGGTAAAAGGTGCCAAGGCTCGAACTGATATGAGAGAGACCCACTGCGTGACTCATCAACGGCTGTATGACTGATAAGAGTTGAACCAATATAAACTATCTGTTATTAATCCCCCTTTATCGATAAGAGTCTCATTAGGAAGAGGAGACACCTGCTGAACTGATATGGCTGAACTGATATTATACATATAAATATATATACAATTCCTCTCTCTCTCTCTCATATATATATATATATATATATATATATATATATATATATATATATATATATATATATATATATATATATATATACATATATATATATATATGACGTTTTTTATCACATATGATTCATATATATATATATATATATATATATATGCTACAAATGATCGCTTACAAATATCAAATCATAATATCAAATCCACCTCAGGAATATCCCCGATGAATTAACACCGAAAGGAATTTATAAGTGATAAATGGACGGGCACTGCCGAGTCTCGATGCCTGTCCTTTTATCACTTATAAATTCTCCTTCGGTGATAATCCCCATCGGGGATATTCCTGAGGTAGCGTGGATTTGATATTATGCGACATTTTGCTTCATGATTGTATATGAATCACGGTGATGATAAAGTCATATATATATATATATATATATATATATATATATATATATATATATATATATATATATATATATATATATATATTTATAGCTTATATATATATATATATATATATATATATATATATATATATATATATCGATATAGATATATGTATGTATGTATGTATAAAACAGGTCAAACGTTACATGACTTTATCCTTCGCAAATGCTTGGTGAAGTCGCCTGTTTATATTCAAATTCTTGGCACCTGTTATCAATTATTCAACTTATTAATGAAAAGCCGTCATTATTGAAATTCGTGATGAAATTAAAATATATTTCCATTAAATTTTCTCTCAAAAAAAAGATGAACTAGAAAACGAATCACTATATAAGCACACACACACACACACACGTGAAAAGAAGTTGAGTGATTGAGGCATATCGTGTCGACGTTCCGGGAACTTTCACAAGACTGGCTCCAGCGTCTCCAGAGAATCCCCGGCCCTTGCTTACGCAGCCTCATCTTCTAGCGGAGCTTTATTTATTTATACACACAATTATACATAATTATACATACAGAGAGTTAGAAAAAGAGATGAAGAATTATTCCAAATCATTGCCATCTGCTGGAAGTCCCTGACATTCCCGGGAATCCCAACAATTCCCGAAGACTGGAGCAACTCAGTGGAGACGAAAATGTCTCTGGAATCCAGATGCGTCACGTGTCCGATTACAAAACTTGGGATAAATCAGACACAATTCATCCGTATGGAGCGGACTCTCCTTCTTTGTGAAGACAGATGATCAATTTCAGAAAACAGGAAGCCAGGACGCAGACGTAGGAGACACGAGAAGGAAGAGCTTCGAGCGGGAAGTCTCCTCTGCCATTGGATACCTCGACGTGGTGAAGCAGTGATACCGATTTCACATATTCCTCAGTGGCAACCTCTGGCGTGGCCTAAAATCCCGTAAGTGCAATGCCTACCACATATGTGAAATTGATTTTCCCACCTTCTGAGGATTGTAGTGTGGCAGGAACTTACGCATCGAGGCTCACCTTCAGCACTGGCGTGTTTCCTACAGTCAGTAGCGAAATAACTGGTTTCGGGACTCTGCATAGGAATCATCTGTTTTCACAAAAAAGCAGAGACGCCGTAGGCTCTTGGCTAGCTAACAGAGCGAAGAATGGGAAGGGCCCATCCCTGGTAAAACTAAACCCCATTTCAGTGAAAAGGGGTCCCAAGTGACTGGGAAGGGCCCATAACAACCCTGGACTCCTTTCTTGTGATTTAAAACTAAACCCTATTTCAGTGATGCTTTGTTGGCGAAATTTGATGCAGTCACTTGGGGGTACCATTTTTAAAATCGAGGATAAAATGAGATCAATTGTGATCGTCAAAGGCACGACACCCCTAATTATAAAAAAAAAACCAGAAATATATACGTTATATATAATTCTCCTCAAGACTCAGACTTATATATATATATACATACTGAATATATATATATATATATATATATATATATATATATTTTATACTTGCTGTGCTGGACACTGCCTTTATTTTTAATAATATATATATATATATATACATATATATATATATATATATATATATATATATATATATATAGATCTCGGTCTTTTTTATTTACATATATAATGTGAACAGGATAATGTGTTTCACGAGAATCAGACTATTTTAACACGAGTGTTTGGAGGAAACCCACTTTTACTGTGAGTTTAATAAGTTGTCAAACTGAACTGGCATGTTTTTGTGACAAATATATATGCAGATAACGATTCCAACTGTTCCCAAATTTCAAGTCTGCCAGTGCATTTGTACATTTGTGATAAAACTTTTTTCATTTTCAAACCAGGTACCAAGAGTTTTTGGTTCTTTATCATGTACACTTCTTGAGAGTGTACTTTGGACCCAAAATTTATACCCCAAAAAGAAGTGTTCGTGATATCACATGCCAAAAATGTGGTAATAAATTGAATACCTCTATTGTTACCTTTGTCTTTAATTTTCACCTTTCAAATGCTTATCTGCATATATATGTACAAATGTTTTTAAAGAGATTTTTGTCATGTATTCTCAATATGCAGCTTTGAAAATGAGACTAGTTGTCTTGAAACGTCGGCAAAAATAAAGACGTTTTTATACACCACACTGCCCTCAACTTAAATATATGGATATATATACATACTGTATATGTATGTATATATATATATATATATATATATATATATATATATATATATATATATATATATATATATATATATATATATATATATATATATATTATATATGCATATATATTTATATATATATATATATATATATATATATATATATATATATATATATATATATATATATATATATACATATATAATGTGTGTGTGTGTGTGTAATATATATATATATATATATATAATATATGAAAATTTATATATCATGTATATACTTTATATATATATATATGTTATATATATATATATATATATACACAGTTTATATATATTTATATATATATATATATATATATATATATATATATATATATATATATATATATATATATATATATATATAAAATATATTTACATATAAAATGTGTGTGTGTGTGTGTAATATATATATATATATATATATATATATATATATATATATATATATATATATATATATATATATATATATATATATATATATTATATATATATATATATATATATATATATATACATATATATATATAAATATATATATTTTTTTTTTTTTTTTTTTTTTTTTGCCTTTGACGATCACAATTGATCTCACCCCTGAGGCATCTTCGCCAACAAAGCATCACTGAAATAGGGGTTTAGTTTTACCAGGATGGGCCTTTCCCCATTCTTCGCTCTGTTAGCTAGCCAAGAGCCTACGGCGTCTCTGCTTTTTTGTGAAAACAGATGATTCCTATGCAGAGTCCCGAAACCAGTTATTTCGCTGCTGACTGTAGGAAACACGCCAGTGCTGAAGATGAGCCTCGATGCGTAAGTTCTGCCACACTACAATCCTCAAAAGGTGGGAAAATCAATTTCACATATGTGGTAGGCATTGCACTTACGGGATTTTAGGCCACGCCAGAGGTTGCCACTGAGGAATATGTGAAATCGGTATCACTGCTTCACCACGTCGAGGTATCCAATGGCAGAGGAGACTTCCCGCTCGAAGCTCTTCCTTCTCGTGTCTCCTACGTCTGCGTCCTCGTTTTCTGGAAATTGATCATCTGTCTTCACAAAGAAGGAGAGTCCGCTCCATACGGATGAACTGTGTCTGATTTATCCCAAGTTTTGTAATCGGACACGTGACGCATCTGGATTCCAGAGACATTTTCGTCTCCACTGAGCTGCCCCAGTCTTCGGGAATTGTTGGGATTCCCGGGAATGTCAGGGACTTCCAGCAGATGGCAATGATTTGGAATAATTCTTCATCTCTTTTTCTAACTATATGTATGTATAATTATGTATAATTGTGTGTATAAGTAAATAAAGCTCCCTTAGAAGATGACGCTGCGTAAGCAAGGGCCGGGGATTCTCTGGAGACGCTGGAGCCAGTCTTGTGAAAGTTCCCGGAACGTCGACACGATATGCCTCAATCACTCAACTTCTTTTCACGTGTCTGTGTGTGTGTGTGCTTATATAGTGATTCGTTTTCTAGTTTATCTTTTTTCTGAGAGAAAATTTAATGGAAATATATTTTAATTTCATCACAAATTTCAATAATGACGGCTTTTCATTAATAAGTTGAATAATTGATAACAGCTGCCAAGAATTTGAATATAAACAGGCGACTTCACTAAACATTTGCGAAAGATAAAGTCATGTAACGTTTGACCTGTTTATATACATACATACATACATACATACATATACATCTATCTGGACATATATATACGCACATATATATGTACATACTCATACTGTGTTTGCGTGTAAACAATATGTACAGGTTTATATATAAATAAATATATATATATATATATATATATATATATATATATATATATATATATATATATATATATATGTATATATGGAGAGAGAGAGAGAGAGGAATTGAATATATATTTATATGTATATTATCAGTTCAGCTATATCAGTTCAGCAGGTGTCTCCTCCTCCTAATCAGACTCTTATCGATAAAGGGGGATTAATAACAGATAGTTTATATTGGTTCAATTCTTATCAGTCATACAGCCGTTGATGAGTCACGCAGTGGGTCTCTCTCATATCAGTTCGGAGCCTTGGCACCTTTTACCCTACTACATAATTTTTTTTATAAATGCATGTTATTTTCTTCAGCAAAAATATAAAAATAAAATAAATAAATAATATTAATAATAATAATTGAGGACGCAAAATGACACCCTTTCTTGAGGACGCCAAATGTTCAGGACGTCAGGATGCCAAATGGTACCTTTACCCACTAACAAATGTTCAGGACGCCAAATGGCACCTTTTACCCTACTTACTACATAATTTTTTTTTATATATGCATGTTATTTTCTTCAGCAAAAATATAAAAATAAAATAATAATAATAATAATAATAATAATAATAATAATAATAATAATAATAATAATAATAATAATAATAATAATAATAGAGGACGCCAAATGACACCCTTTCTTGAGGACGCCAAATGTTCAGGACGCCAGGATGCCAAATGGTACCTTTTACCCTACTAACAAATGTTCAGGACGCCAAATGGCACCTTTTACCCTACTTACTACATAATTTTTTTCATATATGCATGTTATTTTCTTCAGCAAAAATATAAAAATAAAATAAGTAATAATAATAATAATAATAATAATAATAATAATAATAATAATAATAATAATAAATGAGGACGTCAAATGACACCCTTTCTTGAGGACGCCAAATGCTCAGGACAGGACTCCAAATGTTCAGGACGCCAGGACGCCAAATGGCACCTTTTACTTGTGTTTGTATATATTTATATATATATATGTATATGTATATATATATATATATATATATATATATATATATATATATATATATATATATATGTATATATATAATTTTTTTAAGAGCAAAGGCCAAGCGCTGGGACCTATAAGGTCATTCAGCGCTGAATGGAAATTGTGAATTAAGAAGTTTGAAAGGCGTAACAGGAGGAAACCTCGCAGCCGCACTCTGAAACAACTGTTAGGAGAGAGTGGAGAGTAAGATGCAAGAAAAAGAACTTGAATGGAGCTACAGTAAAAGAAGAGAAAGGGATTGCAGCTATGCACCGAAGGTGAGCTGTAAAAAAAAAAAACTTAAGCAATGCCTACAGTGCACCGCATGAGGACCAACGTTGTTAAACCTTACCTAAACCAGGGTAACCTAACCTTGCTAAATAAACAGAAAAAACCGAAATTGACCAAAGCACCGCGGTAAATGGACGAAGAACGCCTGAATACATTTGCCTTTGACTTTACCGATGCTCTGATACTTCCTTTACGGAAACCGAATCGGAATGCAAAAATATGCATTAACTGGAGTAAGATGAAATGAATATTGTATGGCTAATTTCTACCATGCGTCTCTCCGGGAGTTTCCGATTAGAATTTTTATGTTAGACTTTAAACATAAAAATAAAATCCACGTACTCACCTTCCGCGGACGGAAAAATAATCTTCTTGGCTGCGTTATGAACCTGAAAGAGATAAAAAAAAATATTAAATCCAGCGAAAGAAGATAAATCCTCATTTTATCATTCGTGTGCTCAATGAAATTTCGTCATTTGATTTAAAATTACGGAAGACAAACTAAGTTAATTCTCTTAGCCTTTTTGGTAACGCCATGAGGCAAAAAGGTGGAGTGTACTCTTGTTAATGAGAGAGAGAGAGAGAGAGAGAGAGAGAGAGAGAGAGAGAGAGAGAGAGAGAGAGAGAGAGAGAGAGAGAGAGATCACTGCCCTGTAATTCGATATTGCAAAGAGAAACAATCTCTTCCTTGTAAGGCGAGAACCCATTATAGATAAGCAGCACAATAGGAATAGACAATTTGTTACTTAAACAACCTTGATAAATCTCAAAATTTTATTTTGAAGGATGGAGACAAAATTTATGATAATCATCAGAAAATTCCGACAAACCACATCCTGTTGTATGAGTAGATATCGCTTCCGTATTTCTAAAAGAGGGATAGGATACATTTTCCTTGCTTATTAAACGGTGTCCTTTTGTACACTTACATTCAAATGCTATGCATTATTGGTCTTAAGGCAATAACTGAGGAACAGATGCACATATACATGCATTGTAAACATCATAATGTGAAACAAAAGCGAATTACGGAATAATGTGTATTTACCTCTAAATCAAAATAGATTTTTGTTGGCATTATTTATCCGTCTCGAACAAAAACACAGGTCTGTAAACAAGGATGCTGTCTTCTTATAGAGATAGTTCTAATTATATTATAGCCAGTCATTCAAAAGAAGGAAGAAAGAAACTGGTGGTAAAAATGAAAAAAAAATAACGGACGAAATACCTGTTGCTATTAACATCAGAGAAAATGTCTGCACGAAGTGGGCATAATGTTCACTTCCTACTTCATAAAAGAATATATTTTCTATTAACGAAAAACTCATTATTTTAAATTTCTCATAACAATGAATTTCATATACCTGAATGCTTTATTTCCTTTATAATCAGCAAATGAAAAAGAAAGAGGAAAGGGAGATTAATGTTTATGAAGCGTTACTGTCTTCCATTCATAAATTACAACCTCCCAGTCAGAGGATTACGAATGCAACTGTTAGAAATGTCTATTATATCTCCAGTAAAGTGCGTTTGGGACAGGGAATGAAAAATACCGGTGTAACTGGAAGAATGGAGGTCATAATTCACTGGTGATAATAAGACAAATCTAAATTACCTTAAGAAATAATTTAGCATTGAACGTCGTCCTCTATTCCCAACACAATTTCATCAACAAAGAATTCCAACTAATGATTTTAATTTACTCGTCACAACTTCTAACAGATAATTCTCTTTGTTGGCCTCTCACTGTTTACCGTTTCTTTGTAATGCAAACAACAGCGTGAATGCTAATCATTACATAAACAGATACATGCTTCTGAATTACATTCCTCTACGTTCTGTTCCTCTAATTGTGAATGAAGTCGGTATTCTTATTAGACGGTTAAAAGGCATTTCGCCCCTAGATTGCAGCATTGTACACCTAACTTACGTCACTCCCCTCTTCGGTAAAAAGAAAAATACTCGCCAGATTATTAAGCAACACCAAGACAACACGCACAAATACTGATGTCAAAATTTATTATCTGGAGACTTGAATACAATTCACAAACGGCATCAGACGTTTCCTCTTTCGTGCTGATCACATTCCAGTTCTTGAACTCGTGGTTTTATTGTTGAGCTTTTAAAAAAGCATGTCAGAATATACCAATTACAAGATGCGCCCTTGAAATCCGTCCTTACCTAATAACAAGTAAAAGATGCGCCGAAGTGTCTTCGGCGCAATCGAATTTTCTGTACAGCCGCTACAACATACTACAATCAAGGCCACCGAAAATAGATCTCTCTTTCGGTGGTCTTGGTATAATGCTGTATGACCCGCGGCCCGTGAAACTTTAACCACTGCCCGGTGGCGGCCTATCCTATAGCGTTGCCAGAAGCACGATTACGGCTAACTTTAACATTAAATAAAATAAAAACTACTAAAGCTAGAGGGCTGCAATTTGGTATGTTTGATGATTGGAGGGTGGATGATCAACATACCAATTTGCAGCCCTCTAGCCTCAGTAGTTTTTAAGATCTGAGGGCGGACAGATATAGTGCGGACAGAAAAAATTGTGGACAGAATAAAGCGCGGACGGACAGGCAAAGCCGGCACAATAGTTTTCTTTTACAGAAAACTAAAAAGAATGGTCTGCTGATACAATTTTTTTTAAGCCAAAGCAAAACTATTTTTTTTTTAATAGATCCACAACGGAGAGTCTATTAAATTCACACAGTTTCAATACATCGCCTTAAAGAACACTCTATATAAAAAGAAATAATTTTCAGTTGTATGAAAGATTCAGATAATGATTATTATCGTTATTCTCAAGGTATAGTGATTTCGATAACCAACGCTATTTGTTGCTTAATATCATTGAACATAAATCCCGTCGGAAAAGTCAATATATATATATATATATATATATATATATATATATATATATATATATATATATATATATATATATATATATATATATAATAAATACATACATACACACATATGTATGTAGATAAATATATATACACACACATGCATGCACACACACATGTACATTTGCATGTGCGCGTTCCAGTATGCTCTGTAATCATCTCAAACCCAATGGCATGGCAAATCCACTCCCCTTTCACGAGAGCGAGGGCGAGAGAGTTCATTACAGTTGTAAATCTCCAGGGGATGTTGTCTTATCAAAATATGCTGGCAAGATATTCGAGGATTTGGGGACGACTACCTGTGAGAATCCCTGATGACTCTCGGGTCCTGGTCTGCATGTGATCCTGGGTGATAAGACAAAGGGGAGCAAATCTGACTGTTCCGTGGATGTTTTTATAATAATAATAATAATAATAATAATAATAATAATAATAATAATAATAATAATAATAATAATAATAACAGAAAGTAACAGGAAATACAGAAAGAAGAGATCAGCTAAAGAAAAAAAAAAGTGAAAAATGCGCCGAAGAAGCTTCGGCCCAATCAAGTTTTCTGTACAACGTATAATCAAGGCCACCGAAAATAGATCTATCTTTCGGTGGTCTTGGTATAATGCTGTATGACCCGCGGCCCATGAAACATTAACTATGGCCCGGTGATGGCCTGGTCTATATAGGTGCCAGACGCACGATTATGGCAAACTGTAGCCTTAAATAAAATAACAACTACTGAGGCTAGAGGGCTGCAGTTTGGTATGTTTGAAGATTGGAGGGTGGATGATCAACATACCAATTTGCAGCCATCTAGCCTCAGTAGTTTTTAAGATCCGAGGGCGGACAGAAAAAGTGCGGACGGACAGACAAAGCCGTCACAATAGTTTTCTTCTACAGAAAACTAAAAATAAATGAGCAACTTAATAAATGAGTAGATAAAAATATAAGTAAATTACATCGCCAGGTGGCCCCTCTGTTTGCGCGTACTTGTTCCCTGAGAAGCTACTTGAGAGAGAGAGAGAGAGAGAGAGAGACCTTCACATGAATACATGAATTACCGTATATAAAAATTAAATTGTTAAATTACTGTAGTACGTGACGTACTGGGCTTGAAGTTTCAGGGATGAGAACCGTTCACGAAAATTGCATTTAAATGCCGCATTCATTTAACATGGAAATTATATTACGTATATTACTGATGAAAGAATTTTTGTGAAAAATATCCTTTGTTTTTAAATCTGAAGCATTGCACACATACATCGGCCAAATCAAGTTACATCCTATCTATATATATATATATATATATATATATATATATATATATATATATATATATATATATATATATATATATCTATCTATATGTATATATGTATATATATATATATATATATATATATATATATATATATATATATATATATATATATATATATATATATATATATATATAGAAATAATCAACACACAATCACGTGTGGAACAGAAATAAATTTCTGACTCGCATCAGGAATAAATCTAACAGGCCATTAATCTACTGAAAAATCTTCCTAGACACAACAAGATTGAGTGATTGGTTTGTTTCTGTGGACGAGACCGTGGTTATCAACGCCGTTAGAGCAAGAGCGGATTTTGTACAAAAAAAAATAACCAGCATACTGACTACAGATGCAATCGAGGAACAGAACCATTAACGGAACAAAATTAAAGAAAACTCAGTTAAAAGAATCAACTCTGTCTACTGGTCTCTAAGCTCCAATGGGTAAGAAATAGCAATCAACCGCCTCAAGTGTAACCTTCATGGAGGACAGCCAATGTGATAACGTGAGAGAGAGAGAGAGAGAGAGAGAGAGAGAGAGAGAGAGAGAGAGCACTGTCTGGAATCCCGTTACTTGGCAACAATTGAAAAAAAATATTAGCTAGCCACATACCTCTACGCATGAGATACGCAGTCGCAGCAACACGGGGTGCCAGCTCTCTAGCCCGCGCATGCGCGAGTGGCGACTTATGTAATACACGCTAAGCTTGGCCATCTGTAGATCGAATCGACGCTTGTAAAATTAAATCACGCAACGGATATCCTCCTGAATACAAAATGTATTCTATTTAGCCTTTATCAAACTTGAATCTAGCCCAAGATACAGTTTAAGGAAATAGTCTTTTGACGATATAAATGAAGGAGGCCTCGTCAGTGGCTGAAAGTAGGTGGCTGACCAGCCCATATTCATTCTAGAAAGTAACTACAACCTTCAACATTTACGTCTTGTCCTTAAACTAAACCCAACTCTCTCTCTCTCTCTCTCTCTCTCTCTCTCTCTCTCTCTCTCTCTCTCTCTCAACATTATTCTTTTTGATGACAAATTAGGCTAGCAAGGATAATTTTAATTTAAACTTTCTGACGAAGTATCTTGAACGAAAGTAAACAGTCACTACAGCATAATATAAACACGATAATTTACTCGAAAGAAACGATCTTGAACTCACTTAGTAAAAATAAAATGTATGAGAAGCACAATCATAGATATGTTTTCATTAAAAACGTGGCGAGGATTTTCCTGCTTTTTTTTTTATTAGTGTCTGATGATATCTTTTTCCTGTTATTAGCTCAACGAACGTATACATCTTACCTTTCATTTTTAAAAATAGTACCCTGGAGAGAGAGAGAGAGAGAGAGAGAGAGAGAGAGAGAGAGAGAATTATCTTTAGGCAAACACGCTAAGAAGAAGACTGATTTAATACCACACAGTTTTCTCTTCATATTCCTCTCTCTCTCTCTCTCTCTCTCTCACATACATATACATACATACAAGATATATATATATATATATATATATATATATATATATATATATATATATATATATATATATATATATATATATATATATATATATATATATATATATATATATACATACATGTATATATATACATATATATATATATATATATCGTGTATGTATGTATATATATATATATATACATACATATATATATATATATATATATATATATATATATATATATATATATATATATATCGTGTATGTATGTATATATTAATGTGTGAGAGAGAGAGAGGAATATGAAAAGAAAACTGTGATCGCATTAAATCAATTTTCTTGTTGGCGTGTTTGCCTGAAGATAAATCTCTCTCTCTCTCTCTCTCTCTCTCTCTCTCTCTCTCTCTCTCTCTCTCTCCAAGATAATAATTTCAAAAATGAAAGGTAAAACGTATACGTTCGTCGAGCTAGCAACAGGAAAAAGATATCACCAGACACTGTCATAAAAAAAAGTAGGAAAATCCTAGCCACGTTTTTAATAAAAACACGTTTACGATTGTGTTTAGCATATTTTATTTTTACTAAGTAGGTTCAAGAACGTTTCTTTTAAGTGAATTATCTAAAAGGCCATTAATATATATATATATATATATATATATATATATATATATATATATAATATATATATATATATATATATATATATATATATATATATATATATATATATATATATATATATATATATATATATATATATATATATATATATATATATATATACTATATATATATTAAATGGGGAGAGGAAATATTTGAGACAATGCAATGTTCATCGGTTTCGCAGGCGAGAACAATATGACCTCGACGCCTGTTATTCAACATTTTTCGTGTACACACGATCCTTTGCAACGTTTAACAAATCTCGCAGGTGGAAGATGCGTGTCTCGAGGGTTTGTTAAATTCAGCAATTCGAATACGGTCACTTTGGTCTAAACACATCGGAGAGTCACGTGGATGGGTCGAAGGTTCCGTTCGTCACTACTCTAGTTCGAGGAGATTCTATATCATTACGGTCTTTATCACCCACTCCACAATTTTTAACTGATACCGAGGAAACAGCATCATCTATTTGAGGCTGACGTGACCGAGAGGTGACAGGGGACGTTGGTATACACGACATCCGAGACAGAGGTTCGTTCAACATTCTCAGTGACGTCATACAACGACACTGCGTGCCTCACCTTCCACATCCGCGGTCTAAGATGATTCTGTGTCAGGGAAAGGTTGTTACCTTTGCCAAATGGAAACTTGCTCTGCGAGTTCATAATCACTGTGACCATGAACTCGAAAAACAAACTTTTATTTTGTGACAGGATGGAAACTGACTCGTGATAATAATAATAATAATAATAATAATAATAATAATAATAATAATAATAATAATAATAATAATAATAATAATTATTATTATTATTATTATTATTACACTAAATTTGATTTCTTAAAACCAATTAATTATCTTTGATACTATTCATCATTTTCATTTCGCTGTTACAGTTTTGGGGACATATTCTTGCAAAAACGAAAAATTTAACAAAAGCAATCACGCAGAAAAAATGTTATGTCAACTCGTCGTGAGAATAAATTATAACGTAAAATAACGGCGACTGAAAAACAATGCCTCGACTAAACATATACGGCCCAAGGTAAGGTATTTCCTGAGAGAGAGAGAGAGAGAGA